>NC_057810.1:324440974-324613410 GCF_018294505.1 Triticum aestivum | reverse complement strand
AAATGTGAATTCTGGTTGTCAGAAGTGACCTATCTGGGTCATGTAATATCTGGTAAAGGTATTGCTGTTAACCCTGAGCGAGTTCAAGCCGTCCTTAATTGGACTCCACCTGAATCGGTCAAGCAAGTTCGGAGTTTTCTGGGCTTAGCGAGTTATTGTCGTCGCTTCGTCGAGAACTTCTCCAAAGTTGCTAAACCTCTAACCGAACTCCTCAAGAAAGATAAGAAGTTCGAGTGGACTCCACAATGTGAGCACAGTTTTCAGGAACTGAAAAGACGCCTGACCTCTGCTCCCGTACTGGTACCGCCAGACTTTTCCAAGGACTTTGTTATCTACTGCGACGCCTCGCGACAAGGACTAGGTTGCATTCTTATGCAAGATCGACACGTAATTGCTTACGCTTCACGGCAATTGCACCCACATGAGGAGAATTATCCTACTCATGATCTAGAGCTTGCAGCCGTAGTCTATGCACTTAAGACCTGGCGACATTAACTCCTCAGTAATCGTTGCGAAATATTCACTGATCACCAAAGTCTGAAGTACATTTTAACCCAACCGGATTTGAATCTCAGGCAGAGACGTTGGGTTGAATTGATCATAGACTTCGACTTAGGAATAACCTACACCCCAGGGAAAGCCAACGTCATGGCTGATGCGCTAAGTCGTAAATCTTATTGTAACAACCTGATGTTACAACAAAGTCAACCGCTTCTCCATGAGGAATTTCGGAAGCTTAACCTTCACATTGTTCCTCAAGGTTTTCTTTCCACCTTGGTAGCAAAACCTACTCTTACGGATCAAATCATCGCTGCCCAAAAGCGAGATAAGGGAATATCTAAAATCAAAGAGAACATTGCTAGCGGAGGTGCTAGTTGTTTCTCCACAAATGATCATGGTGTTGTGTACTTTGAGAACCGTCTAGTGGTTCCCAAGAACCAGCATCTACGGCAGTTGATCCTTAAAGAAGCTCATGAATCTCCTCTCACTATTCATCCCGGTAGTACTAAGATGTATCAGGACCTACGCCAGAGGTTCTGGTGGACTAGGATGAAGAGAGAAATTGCTCAGTTTATTGCTAATTGCGACGTCTGTCGTCGTGTAAAAGCAGAGCACCAACGGCCTGCTGGCACCCTTCAACCCTTAGCTATTCCTGAATGGAAATGGGATAAAATTGGTATGGATTTCATTACCGGTTTTCCCAGGACCAAGAGAGGGAATAATGCTATTTTCGTCATGGTCGATCGTCTTTCCAAAGTAGCCCATTTCTTACCTGTTCGTGAGATTATAACCGCTAGTCAGCTAGCAGATTTGTACATCTCCCGAATAGTGTCTCTCCATGGTGTTCCTTTGGAAATTAACTCGGATCGAGGAAGTCTTTTCACCTCTCGATTTTGGGAAAGTTTCCAAAATGCTATGGGAACTCGTCTCTCCTTTAGCACCGCTTTCCACCCTCAGTCGAGTGGTCAAGTGGAACGCGTCAACCAGATTCTAGAAGACATGCTTCGAGCCTCTGTTATCTCATTCGGAATGGACTGGGAGAAGTGCCTTCCATTTGCCGAATTCGCTTACAACAACAGCTATCAATCTAGCTTGGGTAAAGCCCCTTTTGAAGTTCTCTATGGACAACGATGTCGAACACCCCTTAACTGGTCAGAGACCGGGGAAAGACAATTCTTTGGCCCGGATATGATTCAGGAAGCAGAAGAACAAGTTCGTATCGTTCGTGAAAAGTTGAAAACAGCCCAATCTCGTCAAAAGAGTCAATATGACCGAAAACATAAGGCTATGACTTTCGAGGTTGACGAGAAGGCTTATCTTCGGGTCACCCCTCTGAAGGGAACCCATCGTTTCGGTATCAAAGGCAAATTGGCTCCTCGTTACATTGGACCTTTTCGCATTCTTGCCAAACGAGGAGAAGTTGCCTACCAGTTGGAACTACCTCCGCACCTCTCCAGAGTTCACGATGTCTTCCACGTTTCTCAACTCAGGCGTTGCTTCTCGGATCCTATCCGTGGAGTGGACCACGAAACGCTTGATCTCCAAGATAATCTTACATATCGAGAGTACACCATTCGTATCCTCGATCAAGCCGAACGTACCACGCGAAGTCATAATATCAAGTTTCTCAAGGTTCAATGGTCGCACCATTCTGAGGATGAAGCAACTTGGGAAAGGGAGGATCGTCTTCGACTCGAGTTGTCACATCCCTAGCTTCTGGTAATGCTCTGAGCTAGCTAGTCATGTGTTGCATCATGTTTAAATTTTGCCTAAAATTGAAATGGGGATGTTCAAACCCTAGCATTAAATCAACTCAACTAGGGTAAGTTAAAATCTTTTCAATAAACCCAAAAGGCCCCTAAGAAAAGTTCATGATTTCTGGTTAAGGTGGAAACCTCTGCCAAAAATGATGAATATATCCTTAGGTCATTTTTGGATTTTTGAATTAAATCATATTGTATTTGACTTTGGGCATTTAAATACTATAAATATTTTAAATGCTCAAATAAATGTTGGAAATTGATAAGGGTCACTGGAATAATTCAGAAAGCACCCATATTTATTTCCAGGATTTTATTAAATGATTTGATATTTAAAACAAATCAAAAACAAATTGCAGAAATAGAAAAAAATAAAACAGAACAAAAATAAGGGGAGAGAGGCCACCTGGGCCACTTACCTGGCCTTACCCGCGCAGCCACCAGAGCCGGCCCAGTTCCCCCAGCCGGCCCAGCCCACCTCCTCCTCCTTTGTCCTCTTCCTCCTCTGCCAGGAGGACGAGCAGAGGCGAGGCGTGGCGCGCGTCGACGCCGGCCACCTCCTGCTTCGCGCTGGAGGCCTCCCCCTTCGAGCCTATCCATGCGTGGAGACGCCACGCAGCCGCCCGGAGCCGTCCAGCCCTCCCTCTCTTCCCCTGGACCCCGTTCCCTCCTCTGCTTCCCTCCCGCGCACACCACCGAGCGGAGCTCGCCGTCTTCGTCGCCGTAACCATGGCCACCAGCCCTCCCTCGCCCATCCAGCGTGCTTGAGAGCTCCGTCACGACATCTTCGACCTCCCCACCAAGCCATGGAACTACGGACGCGCCACAACGTCGCCGGCATCGCCGTTTCCATCGCCGGCCGCCGAGGATCTTCATCGTCAATTCACCACCATCGTCGCGTCCCCGAGCCGGCTAACCACCCCTACGGCACCGCTGTGAGCTCCCACGCCTCCCCTCCCTCTTTTCCCCTTCGATTGCGCCCTGTAGCCTCGATTCCACCGGAGCCGCGAGCTCGGCTCCGCCGGCGATGTCGCCGCCGTCGTTGCAGGTCACCGAACTCGCGTCCGAGCACGACCTCGAGCTCGTGGATCTTCCAGGAGCCCGCCCAGCCTCTCAGCTCGCTCGCTCGCCAAGCGTAGCCCCGTGCCCGTGCTGGCCCGAACTCCGGTCGCCGCCGCGGGCCCCGTTCCGGTGAGCTCGAGCCACCCCAGCCCCTGCCGGTTGCACAGATGGATGCGGGCGACTCCCCGCTACGCGTAGAGCCCCTCAGTCGCCGATTTGGTCGCCGAAGGAGCGTTTCCGACGCCCTCCGCCGTTGCTGGCGTCGCCGGCGACAAGCCGCGGGTCAACTCCGGCGGGTTTGACCCGGGGTTTGACCCCCTGACGTGTGGGCCCAGGCGCCTGCTTAGTTAGTGCTAAGTTAGTTAGTGTTAACTAACTTAGTTAATTAGGTAGGCCACTGACATGCGGGCCCCGCCCGGCTAACTAAGTTAGTTAGGGCTAACTAACCTGGTTAGTTGACTGAGACACTGACGTGTGGACCCCACACGTCAGGTTTGACCTGGGGCGCTCGGTTGACCCTGCTGACGTCACTATTACGTCATGCTGACGCAGTATTTGTTCTGGAATTTAAATAAATCCTAAATGATTTATAAATTTCAGAAAATGCCTAAAAACTTCCAAAATTCATAGAAAATTAACCGTAACTCCAAATTAAATAATTTATATATGAAAAATTATCAGAAAAATTCAAGGAATCCATCTGTACCATTTTCATGCATGTTAGAACAACTTATCACTACTGTTTAGAGCAAATGAAGTGAATGACATTTAAATAATCACATATGGAGTTTGAATTTGAATCTTGTATTCAAACCAACTTCATTTAATCTGTTGCTAGTTGCATTAGCTCAAAACACATTCATATTGCCATGTCATGATCATGCATCATATTGTGCATTGCATTGATTGTGTTCCCTTCTGTGTTGCCGGTATTTGTCCCCTCTCGATAGACGTGATACCGATGATGTGATCGTTGACACTGATGAAGACTCAATGTTATCTTCAGAAGTGCCAGGCAAGCAAAACCCCCTTGTTCATTCCGACACAATCCTACTCTCTCGCTCCTGCTCTCTTTTACTGCATTAGGACAACAACGATTCAACTGTTACTTGCTGCGGTAGCTGAACCCCTTTATCCTCTGCATGACCTGTCATTCCACAGTAATTAGATGAAACCCACTAGCATGAGTAGGAGTTGTTTGAGCCCTGATGTGCCTACTCATTCATGCTTGTTTGTCATGCCTGCTACTGCTTAGAGTTGAGTCAGGTCTGATTCATCGGGGATGAATCAGAGGTGTGTGAACATGTCCTACTGTGTGTGAGCTAAGTGTGTGAACACGATTTGGTAAAGGTAGCGGTGAGAGGCCATGTAGGAGTACATGGTGGGTTGTCTCATTGCAGCCGTCCTCAGGAACTGAGTTCTGTGTTTGTGATCCATGATTCAGCTACTACCACGCATTGGGCCCGAAACCAATGGACCCTCTCGGCTTCTTAATCACCCTTGTCCTCTGTCCAGGAGTTGCAAGTAGTTTCTGGTGTTTGTAGTATGCTGGAGGCCGTGGACAGCGCTGACCGTAGGGGTGGGCTGTGATGCGGTAGGCACGTGGCCGGGTAAACCGGGCACCCGTTTGGTGTCACGGAACCCTGTACACATCGTTTGGGGCTGTGAGCGAAACTCCGGCCGGATCTCCTCATGGATGGAACCCGAATAGGCGATAAACCTGGACTAGAGACTTGAGTGTTTAGGCAGGCCGTGGCCGACACCCACGTTGGGCTTCCGCTTGAAGGTTGCCGAGTACATGTCGTGTAAACGGCGGTAAGTGGTGAGAGCGTGTGTGAAGAAGTACACCCCTGCAGGGTTAACCTAATCTATTCGAATAGCCGTGTCCACGGAAAAGGACTTCTGGGTTGCTTATATCAGTTCATAGACAAGTGAAAGTGGATACTCTAAAATACGCAAGATAAGCGTGAGTGCTATGGATGGCGTTCTCGTAGGGAGACGGGAGCGGTTCCATAGTGGTGTATTGATATGGTGAATATGTGGACTCGTGTGCGCCACCTCAAAAGAGTCGCTTGCAGTCGTAGTTTAGGATAGCCACCGAGTCAAAGCTGGCTTGCTGCAGTTAAACCCCACCATCCCCTTTGTTGATAATGATGCATATGTAGTTAGTTCTGATGTAAGTCTTGCTGGGTACATTTGTACTCACGTTTGCCTATTTTATGTTTTTGCAGAGAGACTTCAGTCTCACTAGTAATTCCGCGTGGTCTTCGACGTTTAGCTTGATACCTCAGCTACGGTCTTGTGCCCTCGGCAGGATCTGATAGATAGTCAGGCTTCTCAGCCTTTTTCATTTATAGTTGTCTGTACTCAGACATGATAGCTTCCGCTTGTGCTTTGACTTGTATGCTCTGAGTGTTGGGTCATGAGACCCATGTTTGTAATATCTCGCTCCTCGGAGCCTATTGAATAGATTACTTGAGTCATAGAGTCATGTTGTGATGCCATGTTGTATTTGCACATATCGAGCATATTGTGTGTATGTTATTGAAATGCTTGGTATGTGTGGGATCTGACCATCTAGTTGTTTATCTTTAGTAGCCTCTCTTACGGGGAAATGTCTCCTAGTGTTTCCACCGAGCCATGGTAGCTTGCTACTGCTCCGGAACACTTAGGCTGGCCGGCATGTGTCCTTCTTCGTTCCTGTGTCTGTCCCTTCGGGGAAATGTCACGCGATGAATACCGGAGTCCTGTTAGCCCGCTACAGCCCGGTTCACCGGAGTCCTGCTAGCCCAGTGCTACAGCCTGGTTTCACTCGCTGATGACCGACACGTTCGATGCTGGGTCATGGATGCCTGTCCCTGTAAGTCTGTGCCGCTTTGGGTTTACGACTAGCCATGTCAGCCCGGGCTCCTTATCATATGGATGCTAGCGACACTGTCATATACGTGTGCCAAAAGGCGCAAACGGTCCCGGGCAAAGGTAAGGCGACACCCGTGGGAATACCGTGCGTGAGGCCGCAAAGTGATATGAGGTGTTACATGCTAGATCGATGTGGCATTGAGTCGGGGTCCTGACAGCGTTGGTATCAGAGCTTGACTGCCTGTAGGATTACCAAGCCAAACTGGTCGAAGTTGAGTCTAGAAATTCTTTAGTTATATAAGGGAATTGATTGTGGGATGGAACGTAAGGCTCTTTTTACTCCTTATACCTCATGCCCTTCTGATCTGAGTCATCTTATCTTTCCTGCGGGGATTAAGAACTAGGCTATCTCTTCTTTCTATTAGGATCACGTGTTACCAATCCGTAGACCTATAGAATTGTTGGACTTAAGCCTCGTTTCAGTTCCTATTACTTCCGTATGTTAAATTGTTGATCTCGAAACCTTGATATTGTGCCTTTGAGTGGTTATGCCCCCATTTTTGTGAATGTCTCAAATCTTTTCTGAGCATTTACAGCCGTTATGCTGTCCGAGTCACCCCACGTTTCTGAATAGTCTGAAGCATTTGCAAATCCCTTCCTTCTGTTTCCGATGTTCCCATGGGCCAGATTTACCACACTAATCGGTGTGTTGAGGTAATTATTGCCTCGACATATATGTTGGAATTATTATTATGACCCTAAGTGCTTAGGGGATCATCTAGTGGTCTAGCCATGATTTGTGTCCTAGTGTGAAGATTCTGGCCTTTATTCTCGGAAGCATCCCGTGATGCTACTTAGTAGCAGGTATTCTACTCCTGGGTTCTGAACCCGAGATTCACTCTACCTACTTCATGTTGATAGTAATTGCTAGTGCCTTTAGGATATTAGTAACCTTTGCGATAGTCCTTGAAGTCCGTGGTATCTTCTTCTTCCAAATACCATGAACTACTTATGGCAGATGTTTATTGGATCAAAAAAAATCACAATTAGAGTACTCTTGAGGAGTTCTCCATTCATAAATCGTGACTCTGCCAGTTCTACCTTTCTGCATGGGTTATCCGGAAGAAATATGTTGAACTTGGTTCGACATACTAATCTATGCATCCACAACTCAGAAAGTTATATGTTCCTTTGAGTTGTTCTCTTTAGTTGCATTCTGACCCTCGTCTATCAATTGATAGTCAAGAGTATGCGTGCGTTCGTTCATCGATGCCTATGACTCTTGTGGTCTGTCAAGCCATTCTATTCCGGAATGACTAGGAGAAACAAACTCCAGTACCTCTTCCATATCTAGGATTGGGTCAAAGTAGTTGTATTCCGCAGATCAAATGCCAATCCAGCTTTTGGTTCTGCTCTACCTTGGAGTATTACATATTTTATATCGAGATTGTTATAGGAATTGCACCCCATCCTATGAACTCCTGGTACAGTGATACTTCTTGCCGTCATTAGTCATTCCTCGGTCTTCGTGTTGATGCAACCGGAATACCGACAAATGAATTGTGATGTGTGAAATCAATACGCCTAGCAACCTCGTTGCTGGGTAGTTAAAGGACAATAATTTTATTCTTAGTGTGTTGGTTATTGAATCATCATTCTAAGATTGATCGTGCTACCTAGTCCTTATTTCGGTGCACCCTTCGATTGATGAGTTAGGATCTTGTCAAGTCCTCACTCATTTGATCATATCGTCTTGCCCTCAAAAGCAAGATTGTTCTCGAGCTTAGTAACATACCGGTGGCTCGTGATTCTCTGAATATCTTCTCAGAAGTATTACCAGGTTGTCACCTGACCGCTATGTTGAGCTCGTGATCAAGTTGGTTTTTTGTGAACCATCCTTCTCCAAGAATCTGTGTTGGATATCCCTGAGCTAGTTGGTTAAGTTAGACAACGACTTGGAGAGTTGGAAGATAAAAGCTTGCCTGACTTAGTTCGTTCCAAAGGGATATTCTTGTGTAGTGTGTGTTGAAGAAAGATGATATCTTCATCGATTGGTCCCTGTGATCAGTTGCTGGACCTATTGTCTTATCAATCCTTTGATTTGAGTGTGGGCTATCGTCAAATCAAATCAGTACCAATGATGCTCGTAATGTTGTCTTATTCGTGGTTGATCCCTCGAGCATACACCATTACATCTTTGGCCTGACCAATGCTATCACTTGTTCACTTAACTATGGAATTCCTTTTAAAGGGAAACCCGGAAGAGTTGTTGTTGAGCCCATTGACAACATCCTTATCTCCTCCATGATTTTGTTGAACATTAAGCTAGCGTTGGAAACTTTTGAAGGCATTTTCTTCATGCTAGCTCATGAAGTAATTGTTTGATGAAAGGAGTGACTTCCTCTTATACACGTGCATTTGGTGAAAGTTGCCGCCGTGGATTTGAGAAAGTTAGTTTTGCTTCCTCTGGAATCATCCCAAGTCAGTCATGCATACGTGCGAAGTATTCTGTGGCCTGGAGACTTGCAACCTTCATTCTATATGTGTCCCTAGCACACTAAGCCACTGATTGACTTGTTCAAGGAAAAGAAGTCTATGCTTGGGATCTAATCCATGGACTTGCGTAAAGACTTCGATATCCTCGATGATGGTTCTCCACCTGAACTCGGTAGTGTTTAATTATAAGACTGCTACGTGGCCATGCTTGTCTGGGACAACGTGTTCACATGTGTGTAGCAGAACCAGCTCATGTTTTGGAGTTTGCTATCGTAGTTCATCTCCCGAGAATCCCGCAACGTCATCTCGTCGATTTGTGTTGCAAACTTTCGTTTTTCTTTCTAGACTCGATGAGTCTGGAATATCCTGACACCAACCAGATCTGAATCTCAGGCAGATATGATGGTTTGGAACACTTCCCAAGAAATATAATATTGGTCTCACGATAACCGGTAAAGTGGATGTCGTGGCCAACACACCCCGCCGGGAGACCTAATATTGTAGTATCTTGATTGAGGAAGTTGGCCACCTCCCCATAAGGATTTCGTAGGATTTACCTCCGTAACTGTTCCTTATGGATTCTATTGCTCCCGAAGTCCGACCTTTACTTGATGTTCTAGTTATCAAACCATATCTATGAATGGGTTACACTAGCACGTCAAGGAGAACATTAGAAGCGGAGTGCTAAATGTCTCTCGGTCGATCATCCAGATTTTGTTTCCTTGGCCTCGCTAGGGTGAAATCTGAGTTGATGTTATCTTCCTATGCATCTGCATCATCCATCATCATTCATCGTGGTAGCAAGTTGTGTTGCCAGGATCCTTGACACGGATATTGGTAAAACCTTGATGAATGTGGAAATGCTCAAGTTCTTGAGAGCACGCTCAAGTGCTAGGTGTTATCATCGACGCTAACTGGGATTGCTCTCAGTTTCCTCGGCAATGCTATGATCTTTTCAAACAATGAATTCACTCTCTATTGTTGGGTTCTTCCCCAGTTACCAGAATCATTCCCAGCAGTTGCATTTTGTTCCCAGCTTGCACCGCCAATGTGCCATTCTACCATGGGTCTCTTCCATTTCCGGTGATAAGCAAATTCATCCATTGCGTTGTCTTCAACAAGGTAATCCACATCATCCAAGTCCGAGTATGCCATTCTACCGACCCCCTCCAAATGATCGCTTGTGATTGCCTTAGGCTGGTTTAAAGAATTTCAGTGATCTCTGAATCAAAAGTAATTCTTTTTGCCACTTAAGGGGATAATCTACGAATCACCCTCCTTCAGGATGTTTCGTCGTGGTATCATGGCAACTCAACTCCTCGCTACGTGGACAATCGTTTACCACCTTCTTAGGTGTGGAATTGTGGTCCACCTAGAGAACCCTCGTCGTCTGTCTTACTCCATTTCTTCAGATCTGTGCTTCGTCTCTCAGCTCGAGAGATATTGTTATGTCTCATTCCGTGAGTTGCTCGATCTTCGAGAAGATCGACCCTTCTAGAGTCTCCTTCTTCCCTCCATGTCATGTTGACAGGAGTGCTCAGAGCAAGACGACAAGACAAAGATGGTGTTCAAATCAACATTCAACTGAAGTGCACCCTGGATCGTGAAGATTATACTAGTTGCGCTTACCTTTCACCTTACCCTACGCTTGAATCTCGAGACGAGATTCTTGTTTAGTGGGGGTGAGTTGTCACATCCCTAGCTTTGGTAATGCTCTGAGCTAGCTAGTCATGTGTCGCATCATGTTTAAATTTTGCCTAAAATTGAAATGGGGATGTTCAAACCCTAGCATTAAATCAACTCAACTAGGGTAAGTTAAAATCTTTTCAATAAACCCAAAAGGCCCCTAAGAAAAGTTCATGATTTCTGGTTAAGGTGGAAACCTCTGCCAAAAATGATGAATATATCCTTAGGTCATTTTTGGATTTTTGAATTAAATCATATTGTATTTGACTTTGGGCATTTAAATACTATAAATATTTTAAATGCTCAAATAAATGTTGGAAATTGATAAGGGTCACTGGAATAATTCAGAAAGCACCCATATTTATTTCCAGGATTTTATTAAATGATTTGATATTTAAAACAAATCAAAAACAAATTGCAGAAATAGAAAAAAATAAAACAGAACAAAAATAAGGGGAGAGAGGCCACCTGGGCCACTTACCTGGCCTTACCCGCGCAGCCACCAGAGCCGGCCCAGTTCCCCCAGCCGGCCCAGCCCACCTCCTCCTCCTTTGTCCTCTTCCTCCTCTGCCAGGAGGACGAGCAGAGGCGAGGCGTGGCGCGCGTCGACGCCGGCCACCTCCTGCTTCGCGCTGGAGGCCTCCCCCTTCGAGCCTATCCATGCGTGGAGACGCCACGCAGCCGCCCGGAGCCGTCCAGCCCTCACTCTCTTCCCCTGGACCCCGTTCCCTCCTCTGCTTCCCTCCCGCGCACACCACCGAGCGGAGCTCGCCGTCTTCGTCGCCGTAACCATGGCCACCAGCCCTCCCTCGCCCATCCAGCGTGCTTGAGAGCTCCGTCACGACATCTTCGACCTCCCCACCAAGCCATGGAACTACGGACGCGCCACAACGTCGCCGGCATTGCCGTTTCCATCGCCGGCCGCCGAGGATCTTCATCGTCAATTCACCACCATCGTCGCGTCCCCGAGCCGGCTAACCACCCCTACGGCACCGCTGTGAGCTCCCACGCCTCCCCTCCCTCTTTTCCCCTTCGATTGCGCCCTGTAGCCTCGATTCCACCGGAGCCGCGAGCTCGGCTCCGCGGGCGATGTCGCCGCCGTCGTTGCAGGTCACCGAACTCGCGTCCGAGCACGACCTCGAGCTCGTGGATCTTCCAGGAGCCCGCCCAGCCTCTCAGCTCGCTCGCTCGCCAAGCGTAGCCCCGTGCCCGTGCTGGCCCGAACTCCGGTCGCCGCCGCGGGCCACGTTCCTGTGAGCTCGAGCCACCCCAGCCCCTGCCGGTTGCACAGATGGATGCGGGCGACTCCCCGCTACGCGTAGAGCCCCTCAGTCGCCGATTTGGTCGCCGAAGGAGCGTTTCCGACGCCCTCCGCCATTGCTGGCGTCGCCGGCGACAAGCCGCGGGTCAACTCCGGCGGGTTTGACCCGGGGTTTGACCCCCTGACGTGTGGGCCCAGGCGCCTTCTTAGTTAGTGCTAAGTTAGTTAGTGTTAACTAACTTAGTTAATTAGGTAGGCCACTGACATGCGGGCCCCGCCCGGCTAACTAAGTTAGTTAGGGCTAACTAACCTGGTTAGTTGACTGAGACACTGACGTGTGGACCCCACACGTCAGGTTTGACCTGGGGCGCTCGGTTGACCCTGCTGACGTCACTATTACGTCATGCTGACGCAGTATTTGTTCTGGAATTTAAATAAATCCTAAATGATTTATAAATTTCAGAAAATGCCTAAAAACTTCCAAAATTCATAGAAAATTAACCGTAACTCCAAATTAAATAATTTATATATGAAAAATTATCAGAAAAATTCAAGGAATCCATCTGTACCATTTTCATGCATGTTAGAACAACTTATCACTACTGTTTAGAGCAAATGAAGTGAATGACATTTAAATAATCACATATGGAGTTTGAATTTGAATCTTGTATTCAAACCAACTTCATTTAATCTGTTGCTAGTTGCATTAGCTCAAAACACATTCATATTGCCATGTCATGATCATGCATCATATTGTGCATTGCATTGATTGTGTTCCCTTCTGTGTTGCCGGTATTTGTCCCCTCTCGATAGACGTGATACCGATGATGTGATCGTTGACACTGATGAAGACTCAATGTTATCTTCAGAAGTGCCAGGCAAGCAAAACCCCCTTGTTCATTCCGACACAATCCTACTCTCTCGCTCCTGCTCTCTTTTACTGCATTAGGACAACAACGATTCAACTGTTACTTGCTGCGGTAGCTGAACCCCTTTATCCTCTGCATGACCTGTCATTCCACAGTAATTAGATGAAACCCACTAGCATGAGTAGGAGCTGTTTGAGCCCTGATGTGCCTACTCATTCATGCTTGTTTGTCATGCCTGCTACTGCTTAGAGTTGAGTCAGGTCTGATTCATCGGGGATGAATCAGAGGTGTGTGAACATGTCCTACTGTGTGTGAGCTAAGTGTGTGAACACGATTTGGTAAAGGTAGCAGTGAGAGGCCATGTAGGAGTACATGGTGGGTTGTCTCATTGCAGCCGTCCTCAGGAACTGAGTTCTGTGTTTGTGATCCATGATTCAGCTACTACCACGCATTGGGCCCGAAACCAATGGACCCTCTCGGCTTCTTAATCACCCTTGTCCTCTGTCCAGGAGTTGCAAGTAGTTTCTGGTGTTTGTAGTATGCTGGAGGCCGTGGACAGCGCTGACCGTAGGGGTGGGCAGTGATGCGGTAGGCACGTGGCCGGGTAAACCGGGCACCCGTTTGGTGTCACGGAACCCTGTACACATCGTTTGGGGCTGTGAGCGAAACTCCGGCCGGATCTCCTCATGGATGGAACCCGAATAGGCGATAAACCTGGACTAGAGACTTGAGTGTTTAGGCAGGCCGTGGCCGACACCCACGTTGGGCTTCCGCTTGAAGGTTGCCGAGTACATGTCGTGTAAACGGCGGTAAGTGGTGAGAGCGTGTGTGAAGAAGTACACCCCTGCAGGGTTAACCTAATCTATTCGAATAGCCGTGTCCACGGAAAAGGACTTCTGGGTTGCTTATATCAGTTCATAGACAAGTGAAAGTGGATACTCTAAAATACGCAAGATAAGCGTGAGTGCTATGGATGGCGTTCTCGTAGGGAGACGGGAGCGGTTCCATAGTGGTGTATTGATATGGTGAATATGTGGACTCGTGTGCGCCACCTCAAAAGAGTCGCTTGCAGTCGTAGTTTAGGATAGCCACCGAGTCAAAGCTGGCTTGCTGCAGTTAAACCCCACCATCCCCTTTGTTGATAATGATGCATATGTAGTTAGTTCTGATGTAAGTCTTGCTGGGTACATTTGTACTCACGTTTGCCTATTTTATGTTTTTGCAGAGAGACTTCAGTCTCACTAGTAATTCCGCGTGGTCTTCGACGTTTAGCTTGATACCTCAGCTACGGTCTTGTGCCCTCGGCAGGATCTGATAGATAGTCAGGCTTCTCAGCCTTTTTCATTTATAGTTGTCTGTACTCAGACATGATAGCTTCCGCTTGTGCTTTGACTTGTATGCTCTGAGTGTTGGGTCATGAGACCCATGTTTGTAATATCTCGCTCCTCGGAGCCTATTGAATAGATTACTTGAGTCATAGAGTCATGTTGTGATGCCATGTTGTATTTGCACATATCGAGCATATTGTGTGTATGTTATTGAAATGCTTGGTATGTGTGGGATCTGACCATCTAGTTGTTTATCTTTAGTAGCCTCTCTTACGGGGAAATGTCTCCTAGTGTTTCCACCGAGCCATGGTAGCTTGCTACTGCTCCGGAACACTTAGGCTGGCCGGCATGTGTCCTTCTTCGTTCCTGTGCCTGTCCCTTCGGGGAAATGTCATGCGATGAATACCGGAGTCCTGTTAGCCCGCTACAGCCCGGTTCACCGGAGTCCTGCTAGCCCAGTGCTACAGCCTGGTTTCACTCGCTGATGACCGACACGTTCGATGCTGGGTCATGGATGCCTGTCCCTGTAAGTCTGTGCCGCTTCGGGTTTACGACTAGCCATGTCAGCCCGGGCTCCTTATCATATGGATGCTAGCGACACTGTCATATACGTGTGCCAAAAGGCGCAAACGGTCCCGGGCAAAGGTAAGGCGACACCCGTGGGAATACCGTGCGTGAGGCCGCAAAGTGATATGAGGTGTTACATGCTAGATCGATGTGGCATTGAGTCGGGGTCCTGACACGAGTATCCCGCCTTCTTCCCGGAGGAACCCAAATCTCGGAACGAGATTCTATTGAGTGGGGGTGAGTTGTCACATCCTAGTTAGCCATGCATTAGAGTGTTGCATCATGTTTACTCTTTCATCAGAAACTTGAAATGGGGATCTGTGAAACCCTCAGAAGCTTTTTGAAAATGACCCAAATAAAAATTTCTCCAAAAAGGTCCAAGAAAATGCTCATGTTGCTCTCTGAAAATATTGGACAGAGATAAAAATCAAACCAATATTTTAAGAGCTCATAGGTATTTATTTTGGGCATTTGGAATTAATGCATAAATATTTGCATTGGAAATATATTAGTTATATATATTAATATATGTCCAAATATTATGCCAACTATAAAGGAGCTCTGGAATAATATATATAGCTCCTGCAAAAATTGGCATAAGTTAAATAAATGATTTAATATATTATTTAAATCAAAACAAATGTCAGAAATTAGAAAAACAAAAAATAATTAACAGGAGGAGCTTACCTGGGCTCCTCCACTGTGCGGCCCAGCCAGCTGGCTGGCCCAGCCAGCAGCCGGCCCAGCCCACCTCCCTCCTCTGTCGTCTTCGTCCCGACAGAGGGAGGGGAGTGTGGCCGGCGCACGCGCGCGCCACCGCGCCACGCCACCTCTCTCCTTGCCTGCCTGCCCTCCCCTCCTCGCCTCGATGCCCTGGACGACGCCACACCTCTCCCCCTGCTCTCTCTCACTCTCCCCCGGCTCTCCCTCCTCCCCTCGCTCTCTCTCTCACACGGCCGAACACCCCCCGTCGCCGCCATTCGCCACAGCAGCCGTCTCCGGCCACCCCTCGCTTCCCCGACTAGCTCAGAAGCTCCGCCACGACCCCCTCTTCCTCCCCACCGCTCCAAGGTCCTCCAGAAGCCCTGCATCGTCGCCACGTCGCTGTTCCCCTCCTCGGGCTCCGACCACCGTCGCCGTCGATTCGCCGTCTCCAGCGCGTCCCCGAGCCCGCTTCGACGCCCACTGCAACCGCGGTGAGCTACGCCACCGTTTCCCCCTCTCCTCCCCCTCGTTCCCCCACCGTAGCCTCCTCCCCACCACGGCCGAACCTCCGCCGTCGCCGAGCTCGCCGTCGACGCAGCTCCGGTGACCATTTGGTCACCCTGGCGAGTCCAACGAGTTCGCAAGACCCCGTAGAGCATCCCTAGCGCCTCGCTTCGCTCGCCTTCGAGCTCCAACCCTGTTCCCGTGCACGACCGAACCCCGGCGGCCGCAGCCGAGCTCGCCGCCGTCGACTCCGGCCACCCCAGGCCCAGCCACGGTCACCGTTCGACGCGCGGGAGCAAGAGCTTTCCAACGAGCCCAAGCACGACCTCTCCCGTGCCCTATAGCGCGATTCCGCATCGCGCCGCCGTCTCGGGCCTCGCCGGCGTTACGTCGCCGGTGGGTTTGACCCACTTTGACCATGGCAGGACACCCCCTGAGTCCCTGACAGGTGGGCCCAGCCCTGTAGCTAATTAGGATTAGCGCTAACCACTGTTAGTTAACCCCCTGACACTGACTAGTGGGCCCCAGCGCCACTAATTAGTAATTAGGATTAAATTAACCCTGTTTAACCCCCCTGTCACTGACGTGTGGGCCCCACACGTCAGGTTTGACTTCAGCCAGCTGCAGTTGACCACTGACGTCATGCTGGCGTCATGCTGGCGCAATAATTATAATTTCTGGATTTAAATTAAATCAGGAAATTCCAGAATATTATTTAAACTTCAAAAATTCATAACTTTTATTCTGTAACTCCAAATTGGACAAATTATATATGAAAAATGATCAGAAAAATCCAATCTACCCATCTGTACTATTTTCATGCATGATCAAACAAGTTAAATTGATGTTTCAAGCAGAACAAGGAAAAGCACTTTAAAAGGCCATGTTTGAGTTTGAAATTTGAATCTATGATTCAAATTTGTTCAAACCCTTCTGGTTTTAGTTGCTTTAGCCCAACACACTCATATTGCCATGTTTCATGCATGCATCATATTGTTGCACATTGTTTGGTGATGGTTGTGTATCGGTGTCCTTTGCGACAGGTTCTGCCTCCGAGGAGTACCGTGATTACCCTAACGAAGAACCGTATCAGTGCATCGAACCATCAGGCAAGCAACCAACCATTTGATCATATCGATACAATCCCATGTTCTCGCTCCTGCTCTCTTTTACTGCATTAAGACAACGCGTTTCAAACTGCTGTGTGCTACGGTAGTTGAACCCATTTCCTCTGCATGACCTGTCATTGCCACAGTAACTAGATGAAACCCACTAGCATGTGTAGGAGTTGATTGAGCCATGTGTATGTGTTGTTCCTACCTTGCTATGCCTGCTATGCTTAGAGTCGTGTCAGGTCTGGTTCATCTGGGTGATGGGCTAGAGTGAAATGTTAATGTCGGTAATGAGAGTGGTGTGGTGAACACGATTTGGTAAAGGTATCGATGAGAGGCCATGTAGGAGTACATGGTGGGTTGTTTCATTGAAGCCGACCTTAAGCACTGAGATCTGTATATGTGATTTAAGATACAGCTACTACCATGCATTGGGCCCTGAAATATGACCCCGCTCGACTTCTTATTCACCCTAGCTCTCTGTCCAGGAGTTGCAAGTAGTTTCTGGTGTTTGTAGCCTACTGGAGGCCGTGGACAGCGCTAACCGTAGGGGTGGGCTGTGATGCGGTAGGTACGTGGCCGGGTGTACCGAATACCCGTTAGGTATCTCGGGAACCCTGTTCACATCGTTCGGGGCCGTATGGGAAACCTCGGCCGGACTCCCTGCGGATGGAACCTGAATAGGCGATAAACCTGGACTAGAGGCTTAAGTGTTTAGGTAGGTCGTGGTCTACACCCACGTCGGCTTTCGCTTGAAGTCTGCCGAGCACATGTCGTGTGCAGACGCTAAGTGGTGGAAACATGTATGAAGAAGTACACCCCTGCAGGGTTAACATGATCTATTCGAATAGCCGCGTCCGCGGTAAAGGACTACTTGGTTGCCTATACAGTTCATAGACAAGTAAATGGAAACTACTAAAAGCCTCAAGATAAGTGTGAGTGCCGAGGAGGGCTCTTCCGTAGGAAGACGGAGGTGGATCCTCGGTAGTGTATTGAAGTGGTGAGTAGTGGACTCGTGTGCGCAAAACCATTTCAAGTTGGAGTATCGTAGGATAGCCTAGCCAAGAGTCAAAGCTGGCTTGCTGCAATAACTCCACCAACCCTTCTTGATAATATGCATGTATGTAGGATCTGATGTAAGTCTTGCTGAGTACCTTTGTACTCATGTTGCTATAATCTACATTTTTACAGAAGACGTTGCAACCCCTTCTGATGGGTTCTATGTAGACGTTGACATCAACGAGTAGGCTAAAGACCCAGGTGGTGACCCTGAGCTTGTGAAGGACCACGTAGTATAGAAGGCTTTCCAAGCCTCTTTTATTTTGCTAGTTGTCTGTACTCAGACAAGTTACTTCCGCTGTTGGTTTGTATGACTGTATGACTTGTATGTCGGGTCGTGAGACCCGTACCTTTGTGTATGTTATGTATGGCTCCCTGAGCCTTAAATAAAGTACTTGTGTCATAGAGTCATGTTGTGATGCTTCGTTGTATTTGCACATATCGAGCATATTGTGTGTATGATTGAAATGCTTGGTATGTGTGGGATCTGACTATCTAGTTGTTTATCTTTAGTAGCCTCTCTTACCGGGAAATGTCTCCTAGTGTTACCGCTGAGCCATGGTAGCTTGCTACTGCTCTGGAACACTTAGGCTGGCCGGCATGTGTCCTTCTTCGTTCCCGTGTCTGTCCCTTCGGGGAAATGTCACGCTTTGAGTACCGGAGTCCTGTTAGCCCGCTACAGCCCGGTTTACCGGAGTCCTGTTAGCCCAGTGCTATAGCCCGGACCCACTTGCTGATGACCGACACGTTCGAAGCTGGGTCATGGATGCCTGTCCCTGTAAGTCTGTGCCACTTTGGGTTTACGACTAGTCATGTCAGCCCGGGCTCCTTATCATATGGATGCCAGCGACACTATCATATACGTGAGCCAAAAGGCGCAAACGGTCCCGGGAAAAGGTAAGACGACACCCGTGGGGATACCGTGCGTGAGGCCGCAAAGTGATATGAGGTGTTACCGGCTAGATCGATGTGACATCGAGTCGGGGTCCTGACAATAACCTTGGTTATGAGAATTCTGGTTCTGTATTGGGTATCATAACCCGTCTGGCGGTAAACCGTCAGGACATGTTTAAGATTTTCAAATGCAGAAGGTAGGATTTTATAAGAATTACCAAGGCAAATAAAGCAAGCATATCAACAATCATGCCGGATTACAATATCAGGTAGCAGTGCACAATGGTAGAATATCAAAGTATTTCAACTAGCCTATTACAAGGCGCTTTGATGCCCAAAAGAATAATTGTTTATTGCCCACAATGCTATATGTGAAAATCAAACCGGCTGGCGGATTATGATTCATCACCAGGCTGATGTGAAGTTGAAGGATCATCTCGCGTCGGTTCAACCTCCTCCTCCTCACCTAGTGGCTGGAAGTCAATGGTGGTCCAATCAATCTTGGTTAAGGCTTGGAAGACAGCTTCGTTGCTTATAAGATTGGACGGTTCAATGTCAGGGGTATAGGTATGCTTACAAATTGGAGGGATAAGATTATGTGCTTCTTTCACAGCTGCGTCAACCCGTTTGTTGTCTGCGTCATAGCTGGACTGATATACAGACAAGTCAACCTCTTCGGCCAATTGGCTAGCCAGCGGGCGCATCTCTTTTGTCAAGGGTTTGAGGGCTTCATTATCAAAGTCTGATCCGTCTTCTTATTATCCAGGATAGCCCTTTGCGATATCTGCCGGATCAAGATCAGCAATCCAAGCTTTGGGCCGAGTCAGTGCTGTTAAAGCGCCAGCCCTTGCAGCAGATCGCTTTACCTCTTCCATCTGGGCCGGGGTCATAGATAATTTGGTCAATGTATCTTTGATCAAGGTTCGTGTCGGTTTGTTGAAGGAGGCCGCACAGATGACTCGTTGAGCACCAGTATACAATTGTCATATCAACTTGTAGGCTGCCTTCAATTTCATCCGCATATCCGAGCCCGGATGAGCAACACGACTACCTACAAATGGTTTAAAGATTTTGCTGTTAAACCGGCAACTTCCAAAATGTTTAAGGAAGGTGCTTATAAAGAGTACTTACCAAATATTTCTGAAGTCATAGCATTGACTTGATGCTTTAGCCCAGTTAGCTCCTCTGCCACCGGTTTAAGAGCTGCTTCGGCATCTTCAGCCTGCTTTAATAGAGCAGCCTTCTCTATTTCCCAATCCACCCGCTCACTTTTGAAACCATCCTATAATCGCTCCATGGCAGTCAAAGCGCCCTTCAGTTCATCTTTGGCCTTGGAGGTTTCTGCTTGCTGGGACTTGATGTTGTCCTGAAGGTCGGCAATCTGGGAATCTTTGTTGCCTAAGTCAGCCTGCAAAAGACAGATGATGAAGATATTAAGATTTTTCTCAAAGTCCCAAGCACATAACAAGTTATACACTTGGCACTTGGGGGCTAATGCGGATTGTTTCTTTTTGACTATTATTCAAAGTCCCAAGGCTCAATACAAGTGTTAATCTTGGCACTTGGGGGCTAATGTGTAATTGATCAGACAAATCAAAGGTGAAGGAATTCAACAAGGAAGGGTTTTGAACAAAAAGTCCCGGTTCATCTTATAGAGGTAAACCGGCCCTTGGGGGCTACAGAGTTGAAGTCTTTTTTATCCAAAGTCCCGGTTCATCTTGAAGAGATAAACCGGCCCTTGGGGCTAGAATGGAGTTGATATATAGTACAAGAAAATTTAAAGTGTATGGAAGTTACCTCATAGCGCTCCTTCATCATGTTGACTAAACTGGCCTCATAGTCACGGCTTGTATATAGGAGGTTTAGGTATCCAGAGTGAAGTTCTTGAGCGGGAAGATGAGCATAGCTTGACAGATCAGTCTTCCATTTGCCTTTCTCTTCAGCAGCAGATTCCACTTTACCACTATGCTTTGACAAAGCGACATGATTACCAGGAGAAGTATGACCAAACACGGTAATCACGACATCATAAGTTGCTGTATTTGGGCTCGCCGGTTTATATGAGGCCTTGGAGGGCTCGGCAGATCAGCAGTTGGACTTGGAGGATTGGCATGCGGGCTTGGTGGATTGACATGAGGGCTTGCCGGGTTAACTTCTAGCGGATCAGCATCAGTATCCTGACCTTGTGGCACAGGATCATCCATAGCAATATCAGCATATCCACCGGCACCTTCTGAGGTTCTCTCCGGTTCAATTTCATCAGTGGGAGCATTTGTTTTCGCTTTCTTTTCGAATCGGGCTTTGGCGCTACAAAATGGCAAACATAGGTTAATATGGTAAACTGACGCAAGAAGACAAAGCTAAAATTATTATACTTACCAGGGACGGTCTTGAGGGGAGGCATTTGCGTGGTTGATGAATCGCCAGAGGATGAATTGGAAGTTACCTGATAATTTGAATCAGACGGATTAAGAGGGTATCGGAAGTAACCCGCCAAGGTATAGGACTTGTTAGAATTATAAGAGACCTCTGCACGGCGCTTCCGGATTGGAGTGTCCGGTAAACCGGAGGAAGTGACTTGCTGGCCACTATGCCGGGTTGTGCGACGAGCCTCAGGATGGTGTGAATCCAAATGAGTGAAAGGATGTGAACGTTTCACTTTCCGCACTGCACGACGGTTTTTTCTTACTGGCACAAGATCGGAATTGGAGGAAAGGGAGATTACCTCTACATGGTCAGCACAACTAGCTTCCGCATCATCCTGGTAGTGGTCATTGTCAATAAGATGTATGAAAAATGAACCGAGGGAGTCAAGTTCTACCTCTTGTTTTGAATCATCAACATCTTCGGGCGGATCAGAGGATTCGGCGATTTTCTTCTTTGCGGGCCTCTTGGTGGCCTTGCTCTTAGCATGAGGAGCTCTCGCCGGTTTGTCTTGAGCTTTTGCTGGTTTGTCTTGAGTTTTCCTCTTCCAGAAAGGATCTTTGGCCTGTAAGAATAAACAAAGGGTTGTAAGAAAAATGTTAAAGCGGAGACGGATTAAAAAGTAGAAGGATAAAATTCTTACTGCTGGCGGTTTGTTGGAGGTGTAAAAGGGACGCAACCCAGTCTTGCTACACTCAGCGATCGGTTCATCTAGCATCTTTTTGACAGACTAAGTGACTTCATCATCAGTCATCTATATTTTAGTGTGCCGTTGAGGGTCCTTGACGTCCCCGGTATACTCATGCATCAACCTGGTGTGGCAACTTAAGGGCAGGATACCCCATGAAACCCAGCAGCGGACGAGGTCAATAGTGGTTAAGCCGTTTGCTAGAAGAGCCCGGAGCTTAGCAAGTTGTGGTGCATATGTTTGTCGTTCGTTGGCAGTGAGCCGCAGAGGCAGTGGATGGCCATTGCTGAGACGGTGAGCACGGTAACCCGGCAGAGGGTTTTCATCAGCAGGAGAGGTGTTCTGATACTAGAACCATGTTTGATTCCAATCCTTGGGGTGTCTGTCATGTTTGGCATGAGAAAAATTGACTTCTTTCCTTTTCTGAACTGACCCTCTGCCAAGTTCAGTATTGGGGCCATCAGAAAATTCAGTACGACGGTTTAAGTGGAAGAAGTCTGTGAAGAGTTCAACAGTCGGTTCTTCTTGTAAATAAGCTTCGCAGAATACTTGGAAATTGCAGATGTTGGACACAGAATTCGGTCCAATGTCTTGAGGATGGAGTTGGAAGCTGGCAAGTACATCACGGAAATGTTTTGATCCGGGAGGGCTAAACCCTCGGTCCAGATGCTGCATAAAACACAACCACTTCTCCATCTTGAGGTTCAGGAGGGTTTTTGGCACCAGGAACTCTCCAATGAATGAATTCCTTCCTTTCCAAAGCGCCAGTTAGAACATATCCATTGAGTTGTGTTTCTGTGATCTGGGAAGGAACCCAGTTGCAAGACGAGAATTGTTTGGCCATTTTGGAGGACAGACTGTAAAGGAAGTGCAAATGTCGGTTCACGGTTCAAGATTGATATGCACAAACTGGTATGAAACCGGAGAACTTAATCAAAGTGTGTGTCTGCATTAAACCGGATATGGATGTTCAAGGATAGATGGAGGTTTAGGAGAGGGCTAATGGTACCTGCCAGATTGTCGTTTTCTACAGGTTAAACTGCCTACAGTGGCACGAAGGGCAACATATCTGAAAATTACTAAGTGCTATATAAACAGGTTTCACAAGCTAAGGATTGTTATTTTGGATCTAACACAGTTCATGAAAAGGAAAAATATTAAAGCCCTAAAATGGCGATAGTGGAACAGAAAGGATCTAGATGAGGTTTATTCGTAGTCCAAAGGATGCTATGGTGAGGTGAACTAAACTATAGCTTTGGCTGCAGAGGAAAAAGGTCAAGATGATCTAGATTCGATGAGGCAGTAAAGGTGAAACAATAAGCACGGACGAACACTAATGAACACAGATAAGCACTGAAACCCTAATGCAGATCTAGGGTTGAGGGAAGAAGGCTTACCGGATTCACAGGACTAGTGGAGGAGAACCACGGATCCCTGGTGCGTTCAGGTTGATGGAGCCTCCAGGGATGATGCAGTGCTTGAAGGTCGACGGCGGCGGCAGAGCTGTCGGGCTTGAGCATTGAGAGGAAGAAGAAGAATACCGGAAGGGGAAAAGGGAAGGACCCCTAAGCCTATTTATAAGGTGAATGGATAAAGTAGGCAAGCGCGAGAATCGAGGAGCCTGAAGCGGTAAAATGGGGCGCAGCTGTCGCCTCGATCTTCGGAAGATAATTAATGAAGGGAATCTTTATAACCTTTTTTATACAAAGATGACGTCATGACGATTTACTGCAATTTCAGAAGATGATGTCATGGCGGTTTACCAATGTTTACAGGGAGAAGATATCATGGCGGTTTACAAGGATCGTAAGAAGATGTTCAGGGAATTTTTCTAAGTATTGAAGATTGACATGAACAGGTTCAAATCAATCTGGGGCCTAATGTTGAGGATATAACTACTGAGTGTAAACCGCCGGACACTTGTATGAGCCGGCCTCGGGACTCTATAAACCGGCCGGGCGTCAACCTGTGTATATAAAGGGGCGACCCGGCGGTGTTCAGGGACAAGATACAACAGCTCAAGAGATAGGTAAAGTGGATTCGCTCCCTGCTCATCGAGATCAGTCAATCCCAGAACAACTGGATCGTAGGCTTTTACCTTCACCGCAAGGGGCCGAACCAGTATAAAATTCATGTGTCCCTTGTTTCAGTTTAACCCCTTTAAGCTAATCTCGTTGCGATGGCTCCACGACTAAGTCCTTCTGCTAGGACATCTGACATGTTAATTCCATGATAGTTGGCTCCCACCGTGGGGCTATCGCATGATGGTTTCGAGTTCTTAAAGGGCAACTTTGAAGGAATCAAAGGGTACGCAGTTGGCCGGATTACCAAGAGTCGTCGCGGTGAGCTCTACATCGACGACACATGCTGGGGCCCCGAGGCCGGCTCAATCGAGTACGGGTACCGGGTCCCCTTTGGCGGAATTCACATTTTCATCGGCAAGATCGGCGAACCAGGCCCTGAGCCGGACATCTCCATCGACCTCGTCGAAATGGCTCAGCATGCAAGTCCTGCCCGGGTTCAGCCTTCCATTAAGCGTGCGTTCATAGGGTTCATCCATGGTGCAGAATCTGAACCGGTGTCTGACGGTGAGACGACCATCCACTCAGATGGTGAATCATCCACTAGCGAAACCGAGTAACTGGACCAATTGCAAGATGGCCGGATTGGGGGATATTCCGATGGCGACAGTATTCCGGGCCCCTTTGAACCGCCAATCCGGGTTGCAATCTTCATGTCCGGTATGCAACCCACCGTGCAATCTTCATCTACAGCAGCGATGATCTCTGGATCGGCAGCCGCGGCAGGAGGCCCTGCGGGCCGGCCGGCTCAAGTTCTTGCCGGTTTGTTGGACACTTTGACGACATTGTTGACCACGGCAGTCACCCCGGAGACCCAAGATCAGCATAATGCGGATGTTACAAAACTAAAGGATCAGATAACCCAGGCCAAGGCGGACTTGGCGGCTGAGGAGGCCAGAATGGCTGAAGAGCGGGCCGCTTTAGATGCCCAATCCACCACAAAGTAGGAGTAGGGTTTTACACCGCAATGTGGTCCGAACCTGGGTAAACTAACATGTTCATCTTGTTCCCCGCTCGAGCGTGTACTCGATGAGGCTAGGCTGTAGGGTGACGAGCTTGAGACTTGAGAGGTTGAGATCTTTGCACACGCCCTAGAGTTCGAACCTTGTTGGGTCTGTGGAGCTCTGAATCTGACATTTGGCGCGCTAGGTAGGGGAGTATCAAAGACCTTCTTCCACCTCCGCTTCTTCGCTCCCATGGCTGATGCGCGCTGGGTCAGCGCCGAGCGAAGGGCCGCTCTTGTTACCAAGATGGCGGCCATGGGCAATGGCGCCCCCCGCCGCTCTGCCTCTCCCGTGGCTAATGCTGCCACTGACCCTGCTGCTCACGAGTAGCAGAACTCGTTGCTGCCGCCCTCCATGCGGCGTGATGGCCGCACCGCCACTCCATCCCCCACTCCCACCACGACAACCGCGCAACCCGCCGCGTGTGTTGTCGGTGCAAGATGAGGCAAGCTGCTAGGTGGTGCCGCGGCCCGAAGGCGACACGCATGTGCTCCCAGCACCGCCGCGTGAGCATCAAGATCACGCACCACCGGGTCTGTGGCGCGTGGGCGTCAAGACCGAGCTCCACACGCGCGCACAGTGCTCGTGTGTGTGGCGGGCTGCCGAGCCTTCACCCCGGAGCTGCACCACGTCGTCTGGCTTGACAAGTTCAAACCAGACTTACCTCCATGGTACGGCGTCACCCTCGACCCTATGGAGTTCTTCCAGCTCTACTCACTGAGGATCGAGGTGGCGAACAATGACGAGAAGGTCATGGCGAACTGGTTCCCCATGGCTCTCAAGGATGGCATGCACTCCTCGCTCCTTCACCTCCCGGAAGGTTCGATCTCCTCCTGGGACGAGCTTTATGAGTGTTTCATCAACAACTTCCAGGGCACCCGCGACCGCGCCCCTGCGGTGGGCGACCTGCAACAAGTACACAAAATGCTTCATGAATGTCCGCCTCAAGATCCAGAAGGCGTTGGATGAGGCCATCATCTTGGTGTTCACTGATGGCGTCCGGGACTTCAAGATGATAGAGGAGCTCGCCATCCATGAGGAAATGTGCTTGGCCCTAGAAATGTTCAACCTAGCAACCAAGTGCACAAGGGCCAAGGAGGGCTGCCTCTCTATCATAGAGCTTCCCGAGGCCGACCCTGAAGACACGAAGGCCATGGCTAAGGAGGCAAAGAGCAAGGGCCCTGCCGTGCTCACGGCTGAGCCTAAGATGAAGCGCGGCCGCGACCACGATGAGCCTCCCAAGGGAAAAAGCCCGTTCTACATCTTCCACAATGTACACATCCACATCAGCAATGACTACCAGGAGCTCAGGGACCTCCATGACAGGCGCCTCGGCCGCCGCCCTGAGAGCGGCGCCTGCGGCTACGGCCATGGAGGAGGCTGTGGCGGAGGCCATTGGGATAACCGTGACTCTCGCTAGGACTGGTGTGACCAGCCTCACGAGGACCACTCGTGGGATCAGCCTCGTGACGGTCCTTGGCCCGACCAGCCTCGTGACGACCGTCCTCAGGGAAATGCCGGCCTCCCTCTGCTGCCACCGCCACCAAGGAGGAACAATGACAACCGACAAGATGATGGGGCTGGGGGCTTCTAGAAGCATCGCACGATCGCCTGCATCCTCGGTGGTGCTCAGGCCCCTGCCTCCCACGACATTGCCAAGAAGTTCTCTCGCAAGATGAACATGGCCCTCCCGAGGCTTGAGGCCACACATGCCCTCAAGTGGTCGCAATACGCCATTACCTTCGACTCCAAGGACTACCTCAAGTGCTCAGCCACCGCAGGCATGCTCCCCATGCTTTGTACGCCCACCATCAGCAACGTCCTCGTCAGCAAGACCCTCACCGATGGTGGTGCAGGGCTCAATGTCCTCTCTATCGAGACGTTCGAGATGCTTCAGGTGCCCTATGATCAACTCCTGCCGACCAAGCCATTCTCTGGAGTCACCGATGATTCTACCATCCCCCTGGGGCAAACAGGGCTCGTAGTCACCTTCGACAAGTGCGACAACTACCACACCGGGCTCATCGACTTTGACATCGCCCACATCGGCCTCCCGTACAATGCCATCCTCGGGTACTATTGAGGATATAACTACTGAGTGTAAACCGCCCAGGAGGGGCCGGTTCACGCTCATCTATATTGAAGCCCATGAAGACAAAGAAGATGGCGCTCTACTATTAAAGCTTAAAGGCCCAGAGCCCAAAGGCGGATTAGGGCCCATAGTTGTAAACCTCCATAGTTATATAACTTGTATTGTAAGTTAGGGAAAGGAAGAGACCAAGCCGGACACTTGTATGAGCCGGCCTCGGGACTCTGTAAACCGGTTGGGCATCAACCTGTGTATATAAAGGGGCGATCCAGCGGCTGTTCAGGGACAAGAAACAACAGCTCGAGAGATAGGTAAAGCAGATTCGCTCCCTGCTCATCGAGATCAATCAATCCCACAATAACTAGATCGTAGGATTTTACCTTCACTGCAAGGGGCCGAACCAGTATAAACTTCCTATGTCCCCTGTTCCGGTTTAACCCCTTTAAGCTAATCTCGTTGCGATGGCTCCACGACTAAGTCCTTCTGCTAGGACATCTGACGTGTTAATTCCACGACAGGTACCCTGCCCTCGCCAAGTTCATGGCACCAACCCACCATGGCTACAACGTCCTCAAGATGCCAGGGTGCAGCAACGTCATCACGGTCGCATGTAATGAGAAGGACGCAGTCTGCTCTCTTGAGCGCACCTACTAGGCTACGGTTGCCAAAAACTCTAATGATGAGGGCGCCGTCCTGACTTCCGAGGCCACCCCCAAGAAGAAGAAGCAGCTTCTCCCCAAGAGTTGTCAGGAGGCTGGAGTGCCTGCTGACGGTGCCTCAAGCTTCGCACCCACCGCTGGGGCGCCACTTCCTCTAGCATAGGAAGGCGCACCTGGCACTTCCCTTAGGATGGGCTTGTGGGCTTCCATCTGGAGAGCCTCTGACCTGACCAGTGCGACGAGGGAGGTGCTCGGGCACTTGGAGGTGTGCTTCGATGCACGCCCCCACAAGCAAGGCGCGAGGCATGAGGCGGCAGGCGCACGAGAATTTATCACCAAGCCGATCGAGGAGCTTCAATAGGCACGGGCTATGCATGGCTTGCACCGCCCCGCGCCACCTAGAGCGGCGCAGCCCCCGACATGGGCATCGAGCTGCGCGTCTACGTCAATATCCCGGGCCTCAACAGGGCCGCTTCGCAGGACCTCTTCTGGCCATCCCATGTCGGTGGAGTGGGGGCTACCCCTGAAACTATGTCTGCATGCCGTTTGGCCTGCTGAACTTGGGCGTCTCATACCAGCGCTTTGCGCAGCATTCTATGGCGTCTCACGAGGCCACGAGCCAGGCTGTCATGTCTGAGGAGGTCTCAAACCCTTGCGAACCCCTTGGGCGTCATGAGCTCCGTGGGCCTTCGGAGTCGTCCAGCTCGTGAGGAATAGCTTCCGTGACACATTTCTTCAGCTACCTAGACACTTCTACAACAACGGTGCCATGTGACTTTTTGGTTTGTTCAGATTAAGGGCGCCCCTCGGGCTGCATTATCCTCAGGCTGTCAGGGCCTGCCCATGCAGCCATATCGTTTTGCGCATGTATCAGAATTGGCTCTGCCTTTTATGACTTTCCTAAGTATTCCAACTTGCATGTCTGGTGCTTCACCACCATGAATGTTGCTACACCCTCGCAAACCAGCCCGCGACCGCCCCATGAGTAACGACTGGCATGACGTCTATGCTCGGGTCCGTCCCTGCAGCGTTGTTAAATCCAAACGACTAAGCTTTGTCCCGCGGGCCAGCTCCTGTGCGCGTCACCTCCCGAGGTCCTTGGTGCCTCTTCTCACATGAGCTAATCATGAATGGATGAGTAAGGGCGCGCGACAAGGTTCATACAACCTTAGTTCGGTGCTTCACAGTCACGGGAGCTACGCGTCAGGTGTCTTTCCGTGGGATTGTTGCATGAGAACACTAGGCACGATGTCTATGCTCGGGTTTGTCCATGCAGTGTCGATAAATGCAATGGTTGAGCTCTGTCTGGTGGGCTGGCCCAGTTCATGTCACCTCATGTGGTCTTTGGTGTTCTACCTTCTCATGCGATGACCTCCGGAGGTTCATTCGGCGCAGGTCGCCCCACCACACAAGTTTCATAAGCGCGCCCCGCGCCAGAAGATTCAGGCGCAAACCGCCTTCAGGTATGGCCTCATGAGTCCCGCGCTGGCTCATGGGTGCCTAGATACACCTCCTCCGGTTTTGCCGTGCTAGCCACACATACACGCCCCGAAGTCTCCCCCCATGGGAACTCCCACCCATGCCCAAGTGGAAGCCCCATGCTCTGTGCTGGCAGATGACATGGTTGCACTCTGGCTATGCCCATGCCCAAGTGGAAGCCCAATGCTCTGCGCTGGTGGATAAACAACTGAGGGCACCCTAGGGGCTGCACCAACCTCAGGATGGCCTTTCGACCCTACAAACGGTCCGTCATGCCGCATTCCCCCAGGATGCGTGCGCGAGGGGGTTGGGCACGGGGGCTACGCTCAGGCCCAGCCTGGTGCACGCCGCCTCACCAGGTCCCTTGTACCTGGTCTTCTCATGCCCCTCCTAGGTAAAAGCTAGCGAGGGAAGGTATGAGAGCTCCGGACTAACCTCACCGCTGCCCGTGTTTCCTTCATGAGGGTTACTCGCACGTCAAGGGGGACCCCTGAGTATCGCGACTCAGGGGCCTCACTAGTCATGTAGCACCTCGCCCCTTGGTTCGTCCTGGCGATCCAGACGCCCCAATGGTGGTCGAGGTATGCGTGGGGATGGGCCCTACCGATGCAAAGCACAAAGTCAAACAAGAAGAAAACTAAACACGAAAAGGAAAATCAGGGAGTTCGAACGAGTTATTACAAGCACCAAATGTTCTACAAATTCAGGCAAACTCTTACGCCTCCATGAGGCACGATAAATGTTGCAGGATAAAAACTAGGCGGAAGCGCCACCACCGCCTTGGCCATCACCACCACCTATCCCAGTCATGGGGAGCCCATCATTGATATCGCTGCCGCCATGGTCGCCGCTGGCCTCCACCGCCATAGGCTTGGCGTCGGGGATGCGGGAGAACTTCAGCAGCGCGTACACATGATCCTTCACGGCCTTCGCAGCAGCAGTGCGGGACTTAGGAGCGACCGGGAGGATCACCGCGTCGAAGTTGAAGCCCGGATCTTGGAGGTAGAGCCGGATGAAGAGGCGCATCACTGTTGCGGTGAAGAGCGAGGGACACTCCTGCTCCAAGAAGGAGTCCACTTAAGCGGTAGCGCCCTCAAGCACTTCGGCAAGCTTGGAGGAGAGGCCTGCAAAGCCGTCCTCAGGGGTCACCAGCGGCTCCTCGAATCCTCCCGTGCAGATGGAGTGTAGCGCCTAGCGATACCTGAGCTTGAGGGAGGGGAAGGCGTCGCACTCCACGGCCGCCTTCTTCTCGGCGGCAGCAAGGATCTTCTCCCTGGCCTCCAGCTGGGCCGTCACCTCGGAGACGCGCTAGGCATGGAACGTCTAAGCTTTGGCCACCTCCTCCTTTAGCTAGGCCATGCGATCATGTTCCGTGGTCTGGTCAGCGTTTACCTGGGTTAGTTCGGAGTCGCGATCAGCAAGCTTCGCCTCGCGGGCCTTGAGGTCCTCCTCCTACTGGTGGAGCCGTTGAGCATGTGTGGCCTGTCCCTCCTGAAGGGCCTTCAAGATGGCCTCCGCCTCCTCGCGACGCTTCTCGGCAGACGCTGCGCTGGCCAGCGCCACATCATGAGCCTCCTTAGTGTCGCCGACCTCCTTCCTCCTCTCAATGATGGTAGCCTCCATGTGGCCCCAAGCCGTCATGGTGGCTTTGTCGGCCTAGAGCCACCCCGAGACAAGCCCCAAGCACTCCTTCGTGAGGCACATGTCAGCGTCCTAGAGGTCGGCCTGGATCCAGGTGAGCACGGTGTAGGCCTCGTCCAGGGCCCCGGGAATGATCAGGGGACCGCAGTTCGCAAGCGCGGTGGTCTGGCGAAGAGTTTGCGCTAGCGTGTCCACCGACCGGGAAGTGGTGGCGTGGTTCGCTTGCGGCGCCGAAGGCTCCAGGCTCCCCTCGAGGATGGCAATGACGGAAGACTCCACAGCCCGCTAAACCGTGGGGGCTGGCTCCTCCCGATGCTGCATGATTGCATCCTCAGGGGCCGCCCCCTCCGCAAGCATCGAAGTTTCCACGGCCAGGACAAGGGATGTTGCCACGCGAGCCCCAGCGGCCTCAGCAGACGGCACCACAGGCGGCATCAGAGCGGCGCCAGGAGCAGGCGGTGCGCACATGCGCTCGACCGTGACGCTGCCTGAGCGCCTATGGGCCATGTGGGGCTGGCACGTAGCACTCCCGCGCCCACCGCGAGCGCGACCGAAGGCTGACGGCGCCCTCAGGACAGGGGGCTCCTTCGGCTCAGCGCTCGCCTTCTTCTGCTTTCTCACGACGCCACCCTTGACCATCAGGAAGGGAGTATTGTGAGCATAGTGGCAATCTATGCTTAACTCAAGGGCAAGGCAGGTTACTTACTAATCAGGGTCGACCCACTTCGTCTTCTTCTCATTCTCGGCTAAGGCTGGGCGCCCACGTCTTTTCTTGATGCAACATTGGTCATGCTCGTGGGACCGACGGGGTGTTGCGCGACCAGACCCGATGCGGTGCTGCCGCCTAGAGAGGCGAAGGGGTCGCCCTGAGGATTCACGGCTGGTGGAGCCGCGTTCTCCCCTGCAGCGGTCACCCCATCCTCCAGCTGCGGCTTGGATAGGTACTGGACCGACGTCTCGAACACCTCACCAGAGTGAGGGTATCCCTCCGAAGGGGGCGCCGCCGCGCTCTTCCTTGGGGTCACTTGGTCTGATGCTCGCGAGGTCCGGGGAGTCGACCCTGACCTTGTGAGGACCCCGGTGGAGCATGGGGAGTCCGTTCTCGGGAGCTTGTCGGTGTCGTTGTCGTCTGCAAGGTTGCGGAGGAGCTCCCTCTGTGACGGGGGAGACACCTCCTCCAGGTTGTCATCCTTAGTCTACTCTGAGTCCTCTTCACCGTCGCGGTCGATGAAGGACACCGGCACGTGGGAGTTGGGACGCTCGGGCGACATGAGCCTCGCTCGTTGAAGGAGTGAATGGAGGCGACCGGCTTTTCCCTATCGTCGCGGTGGTACATCAGGGTGTAGGCCCTGGGGAGGTCCTCGGAGTGCCGCTGAGCAGGACGGCCATGGCCTTGTCCAGCTCCTCGCCCATCAGGCTCCTGGGAAGCAGTCTGATGTCATCCGTCGCACCCCGGAACTCCCACATGGTGCGCGTGTGCGACTGGAGCAGTGCCAGGCGCTGCGTCAGGAACTCCTTCACAAGCATTCCCCCCGTCAGCACCTTGGCCTCCATGCCCGAGGTTATCCTCCTCAGGACGGGATCCGCCTGGGGGTCAAAGAGCTTCTCATGGCTCCACCTCTCGAGCCACTCGGGCAGCTCGGTCGGCAGCTCCAGCCGTGGATTTGGACCCTTGGTGTCGAGGAACCCAATGGTGCCCTCCACTTTCTTCTCGACCTTCAAGAGCACATTTCCCTTTTGGACCGCGGTGAGCGACACGGAAACAGAGTGCTGCATTTGATCATGCAGCCACATGCTAAAGAAGTGGCAAAGGAGCGGCATGGAGGGCCTCACGCGCACAAAGGCCTCGCGTAGAAGGAAAAGACGGACAGGAGGAGGATGGAGTTGGACTGAAGATGAAGGGCCTGGATCTTATAGTGGTCGAGGACGGCGTAGGATAACTCTGAGAGGGGCGGGATGAGGCCCGCGAAGATGTTGTGGAGGAAGAAGGGATAGACCGTCCAGCTGCCAAGGCCCTCTGCCTGGTGGATCCAGCCTTGATCATGATCTCACCCCACTCGTAGTCTTCGCTTGTCGTTTGCAGGAGCACGGGGTCGATATGCCCCACCTTGGCGATGGAGGACACGCCAAATTCTGGCATAGGAGAGGAGGAGCTTGCGGCCAGAGCTACGGCCTTCGACTTCCAGGCAACATTCGCGTGGTCACCGGTGTTAAGGAAGGAGGAGGAAGGGGGCAGAGTTGCAATTGGATCTGGATAAGCTTCCGACTGAGAGAAGGGGATCAGGAGCAAGGCAAGGGGAGGAAATGATGGCTCTACGGTGGGCACCAGTCTTTTGCCAGTCTGGGCAGTTCCCGAGGTAACGTGGGTTGGCGGAGGCGTCCATGTCCCGTGAAGAGCCACATGTCCTGCCTGGCCTACAGGCGATTGGGGCCCGCGTCACTTCAGTCTTTCCTCTTTGGCTTCGCCTCAAAGCCAGCCCGAGCGTGCCTTGGGGTCGGGGGCTACTGCCAGCGTTCTAGGAATGGGGGTACCTAGATCTGCTTACTAGTGGCCCATGGCATGGCTCCCTCGACGGCCTGGTACGGCCCAGCAGCAAGTCCTCCAAGACAAGACCCTCGCGAGGGCACCGACCTCGGAAGGAGAACGACTCCAAGACCTCTAGAGGGGCGACCTCCCCAGGTTGCCTCCCGAGGAGCGGAGATTTCTATGCAGGAACCCAGCCTCATGAGGCTGAGATGACGTGAGCCATGACGACCAAGTCCAGCGGGCGTAGAGGAGACAGTTTCCATCTGGTGCTAAGAGGGTAAGGACGGATGCAGGTTCTCAAGGAATCCCCCAAAGGTTTCCATTTCGGTGCAACGAGGCCAAGACCATTAGATCGGTAGGACGGATCTCATCACCGTGCCCACCGCTGCGTCCCCTTTAAAATTGGCCACTATGGGATCCCTTCCCGCCTAAGTTTTGTGAGAAGAGGACCAAGGCCACTATAAGTATATGTTAGCCACCACTATAGAGGGGGACCCGGATGGAATCGGATCCTTTCTACCCTCACCACCAGAGCCCTCGCGAGGCTATTCATCCACTGTACTTGTTCATCCTTAGCCTCCTCGTGAGGCAAATCCACCACAAAGCAGGAATAGAGTTTTAGACTGCAAGGTGGCCCGAACCTGCGTAAACTGTTGTGTTCATCTTCTTCACTGCTAGAGCGCGTACTTGACGAGGCTAGGTTGTACGGTGATGAGCTTGAGACTTGAGGGGTTGTTGAGATCTTCGCACACACCCCGGAGTTCGAACCTTCTTGGGGTCTGTGGAGCCCTAAATCCGACAAGTTCATCGAAGCAGAATGCCAAAGGAGTCCTTGGTGAATCCTCGGACAATGACATCAATACCCCGCGTAGGACGAAGGCCCGGCCGTGCGAATGGCCGCACTTTGGCTTCATGAACGAAGCCAGATTGTACCGGGAGTTAGCACGATTCATTACAAATGTTGGACTCACCAACTTCCTCGCAGATAAGTGTGACCAGCACCACATCCTTACAAATTCTTTCGTGCAAAACTTTCAGTTCCTGAATATGCTTGAACCTCCGATCGTACGCTTCGATTTATATGCTGAACATCACCAGATACCACTTACTGATTTTTTTTTAGATATGCTTAATTCCCTTTGATGGAGAAATTATAGAGCCTCTTTGGATCAAGAAAAGGTGTCTAGGGGGGTTATTAGACCCTCAACAAACAAAAGTGGCAGTTTTTAAGTTCCTCAAGTTGAGGTGGAGTTTTAGCACAATTTTAAGCATGCACAATACATTTCAAGCAATCATGGCAAGAGTATAAGTAGCGGAAAGAGTAAAGCATGCTAATTGCAAGCACCTAACCTCAGTTTGGTAGATCTTCACGAAGTAGGCGATCTCCTTGCCCTTACAAACTCCTTGGTTTAACTCCACAATCTTGTCGGAGGCTCCCAAGTGACACCTAACCAATCTAGGAGACACCACTCTCCAAAAGGTAATAGATGGTGTGTTGATGATGAACTCCTTGCTCTTGTGCTTCAAATGATAGTCTCCCGAACACGCACCTCTATCTCACAGATTTGGCTACGGTGGAAAGATGATTTGAGCGAAAGCAACTTGGGGAAGGCTAGAGATCAAGATTCTTGTGGTTGGAGTGGAATGGCTTGGTCTCAACACATGAGTAGGTGGTTCTCTCTCAGAAAATGAGTAGTGGAAATGTAGGCACGTTTTGATGGCTCTCTCTCCAATAGGGAAGGGGGTGGAGTGGTATATATGGCCTACACACAAAATCCAACTGTTACACATATTTGACCCAACTCGGTCAGACCGAATAGATGAACTTGGTGAGACCGATTTAGTTCAAAATGTGAACGTTAGGAATCTCGGTGGGATCGACATGATCAACTCGATGGGACCGATGTGCTAGGGCTTAGGGCAAAACCTTTTCTCGGTGAGACCGATTGCATGGAATCAGTGAGACCGATTTTAGCAATGAGCAAATAGAGAGTTGGTCAGGCAAACTCGGTGGGACCAACTGCACATTTCGGTGAGACCGAAATATTACAACAGTCAACAGAGAGTTTTCAAGGCCATCTCGCTGAGACCGAGATCCGTATCAGTGAGACTGAATTGTCCAGGGTTTCTGGCAGTGGCTATGTCAACTAAACTCGGTGGCGCCGGATAGATCAAATCGGTGGGTTCGAGTTTGACTTTGGGTTTTGGACATATGTGGAAATGAGAAAGTGGTTGAGGGTTACGGAGCAATATCACTAAGCACTTTGAGCAAGTAGACCATTAAGCAACACCTCATCCCCTTTTAATAGTACTGGCTTTCCTATGGACTCAATGTGACCTTGGATCGCAAAAATGAAAATGAAGAGTCTTGAGCTTTCAACAATCTTTGTCCTTAGCATTTTGAAGGGGTTCCACATCCTCGTGTCCCTGCCATGCCATTGTTGAACTAATCTGAAATATATTAGATAAAGGTATTAGTCCAACAAGAGATATGGTGACATTAATCACCAAAACCACCTAGGTAGCACTTGTGCTTTCAATCTCCCCCTTTTTAGTAATTGATAACAACATACATCAAAGCTTTAGATAAAAAGATATGAAGAGTAACACATAAAGCTTTGGAAAGACATGTAACATGCATAGGCTCCCCCTACATGTATGCAATCATGTAAAGATGGAATATGAGAACATGTGAATGTGTAAGCATGTCAGATCAAGCAATGAGTTACATGTATCTTGGCTATATGCATTAGAGCAAATGATGTAGATAAGACAAGTGTACCTTCATGTTCATGAATCCTTCTTGCAAACAATATGCACATCAAAAAGAATTCATCATGCACATGAGTGTGATGCATATACTTACCTTTGTGGTCATGAGCTGGCTTTGGAAGAGATGAACTTGAGAAAATGGGGTTAGATAACACAAGAACTCTCTAATTAGAGCAATTTCGGGAAACCACAAGAGTGCCAAGACTAGGATGAGATGTAATGAGTGAGTACTCAGTACTCCCTTTGGATATAGACATGTCCCCAAAGATTAAAGATATGCAATGAATTCCAAAGATTTTCTTCCCCTAGATATGAACTCTTTCTCCCCCTGAATCTGATATTGGATAATGGGAGATAGTAGGATAAGAGAAAATCAGAGCAAGAAATGGTACAATCAACTATATACTAACATGTCTTTCCCCTCTTAAAGACATGTGACTTCTCTCCTCTATTCTAAACAGGCATCTGCAGAAGCTAATGTGCTTTCTCTCCCATGGGATAAGCTTTGATGTGCTCTCTCTCCCCCTTTGACATCAATTCCAAGAAGTGAACTTCTGGAGTATGAGTCAAATAGGTTTGGTCCTTGATACACACTACAAAGCAGCATGTAGTTTATGATGCGGGTAGAGGATAAGATTGTTGAGTTAAGCTCGAGAAGAAAAGAAATATGCAATGATAAAAAGTTTTCTCAGGAGTGAAATCAGTAATGCAGACCTATTTTTATTCGTGACACCAAGTTGGCAGTGTCGGGGATGATGCATATCGGTCAGACCGGGTTAGTACATGTCGGTTGTACCGATGAACTATCTACAAGTAATTCATGTAGTTCGGTCTATTCGATACGCATGAATCGGTGAGTCCGAGTTCAATGCAGAGTAAAAGATTTGTCAACTCAGCTCACTAGACAAATTAAATCTCACAAGGATTTGCAATGAATTAAACACAGAAAGAAATGCAGATGAAAGATATAGATGAAGTGAACAAAGAAACACTAGGGAACTCATCTAGAGGGGGGGGGTCGGTGATGAAGTCACCTATGTTACAGTATATTGACTGAGCAGTCAAGTGATAACACTTGATCATAGGTCATACTCATCGTTTAAGCTCAAAATGGGGTTACCATTTTTCATTTAAGCATTTTGATGTATTCACATCTCGTTGAGTTGCCTTGACTGATGACATGGGTTAAAGCTTCTCTAAGATGGAATAACATACCTTGGGTTGTGTTGATCTTGCTCATGTAGTTGAACTTGCGTTGGATGCTCAAGGTTGATGTAGTCCATCAAGAGTTGAGAGCACCACTTGTAGTTTAAGTTCATCTTCCTACATGGGTTAGTTTTTGCAAGGAAGAGCACTTGCATATCCAGAATGAGAATCATGAAACTTGATACCAAGTGAAATTTGATATATAGAAATTGTCAAAGGATATGTTGAGTGAGCTCATCCATCCTTGTATTCCACAACCATATAGTAGAAACTTCATGATGTAGAGATTGCTTAAGATGTGAGTGACTTGCAATCTCATAGATTTGGGCTCATCCAAGTACCTACAAGGATTAGATAACATGCAAGGGTACAAGCATAGATCCAAGACATATGATCATCATAAGAGAATTATCAAGGATTAGTCATAAAAAGGCTCATGCCTTGCATGCATCTAGATGGAGTTTCTACTCCAGGTTTGAGGCATCAATGATGTTCAATTCACTTCTCAAACGGAAAAATACTTTCTCATCAAGCGGTTTAGTGAATATATCCGCCAATTGCTTATCGGTACGAACATGCTTAAGATTGATTTCTCCTTTAGCAACATGGTCTCGAATGAAATGATGAAAAACTTCAATATGCTTAGTTCGAGAATGTTGCACGGGATTGTGAGCAATCGTAATAGCACTTTCATTATCACAAAGCAATGGAACATGTCTCACATGTATCCCATAATTCTTAAGGGTTTGGGTCATCCAAAGAAATTGAGCACAACATGATCCGGCGGCAATGTATTCGCTTTGGTGATGGATAAGGATACCAAGTTTTGTTTCTTGGAGGACCAAGACACAAGAGACCTACCAAGAAATTTTTCAGATTACGAGATCCGCAAACCCTTGAAAGGTTCAAACTCTGGGGTGCGTGCGGAGATCTCAACCTACCCAGCCTGCCTACTCACGATTCTCGTATGCCTAGCGCGACGAGCTCGAAGAGACACAACAGTTTATCTCGGTTCGGGCCACCTTGCAGTGTAATACCCTACTCCAGCGTTTTCCTGGATTGCCTCAAAGGGCCGAGGATGGACTAGTATAGTGGATGAACATGCCTCAGGAGGTGATGTGTTCTTGAGGTCAAGAGAGCTAGTGAGGTGGTCGGGTGAGAATGGATCCGATCCGGACTAGATGCCCCTCTATGGTGGTGGCTAAGTCCTATTTATAGTGGCCTTGGTCCTCTTCCCAAATGTTGGCGGGAAAGGATCCCACAACGGTCGGATTTGAAAGGGGACAAGTAGTACAACTTATCCTCACAAAAGTGGTCTTCGCTAGCGAAAAGCCCCTAGTCGTGATGCTACGGTGGGCTTGGCGATGACCTCCATCCTGCCGTCCTGGCGGTCTTGGTCTTGTTGCACCAAAATGGAAACCTTTGGCTGATTCCTCGGGACTCCGCGCCTGCGGCTTGCCTCCCTTGCACCGAAGAGGAAACTGACACTCTGCGCCCGCTGGCGCCTGCCTGGCCTTGGTCGTCATGGCTCACGTCAGCTGAGCCTTGTCAGGTGCACCTTGCATAGAACTCTTTGCCCCTCGGGAGCCAGTCTGGGGAGGCCGATCCCCTCGGGGGTCTTGGCGTCGTCCTCCTCACGAGACTTGGCCCCTCGCGAGGGTCTTGAGCTGTTAATGTCGAAGCTGGGCCATACCAGGCCATCGACGGAGCCATGTGGTGGGCCGCAGGCAGGCAAGTCTGGATACCCCCATATCCATAACACCGACAAAATTGACAAGTACCCGAAGTGGACTTTCGATCAACCTTGTCACCGGCATATTCCGGATCGGAGTAGCCAACAAGATCAAAATAAGACCTCTTAGGATACCAAATGCCAAAATTTGGTGTATGAATTAAGTATCTCACTATCCTTTTCACAACCTTAAGATGACATTCTTTAGGGGCCGCTTGATATCATGCGCACATGCACACACTTAGCATAATATTGGGACGGGAGGCACATAGATATAGCAATAAAACAATCATAGACATCTCAAACTTGAGAGACAAAGGTAACTTCCTTAGTTTGCTTGATTTGCAAACCAAGAAAGAATTTGAGTTCACTCATCATAGACATATCAAACGTCTTCGACATTAGCCTTCCAAACTTTTTGCTAAAATGAGGGGTAGTCGAACCAAATATGATATCGTCCACATAAATTTGGCACACAAATAATTCACAATTAACCCTTTTAGTATAAATTGTAGAATCAATCTTCCCAATTTCAAAGCCTTTTTCAATAAGAAACTTGGTCAAGTATTTATACCAAGATCTAGGAGCTTGCTTAAGACCATAAAGAGCTTTGTGAAGTTTGTAAACATGATAGGGTTTCTTAGGATTAACAAAGCCGGGAGGTTGTTTAACATAAAATTGCTCAATTTAACCATTTAGAAAAGCACTTTTTATGTCCATTTGGTACAAATTGATATCATGATGGTTGGCATAAGCAAATAAGAGGCGTATGGACTCAAGTCTAGCAACAGGGGCTTATGTCTCACCATAGTCCATAGCTTTGACTTGAGTGTAGCCTTGGGCGACGACACGGGCCTTGTTGCGTAAAACTTGTCCATCCTCATCTTGCTTATTCTGAAACACCCATTTGGTTCAAATGACATTGTGCTTCTCATCGGAATTTTGAACCAACGTCCATACTTGATTCCTCTCGAAATTGTTAGCTCTTCATGCATAGCATTCACCCAATCCGGATCATCAAGAGCTTCTCCAACCTTCATAGGTTCAATACTATAAATGAATGAGTAATGTTCACAAAAGTTAGCCAAACGAGTTTTAGAGCGAGTAATTCTCCCGGTTTGAATATCATCAAAGATTTGTTCGACGGGATGATCTGTTGAGACTCTTGCTCAAACTCATGAGAGATTTTGTTTGGGTCGGGTGGAACATACTCTTCATTGTTGTTGGTGTTGTTGTTTTCTTGTGGAGCTGGAGAAGGAGATCGATGGGGTTCATCTTGATATACTTCCTCATTTCCTTCATCTTGACGTGTTCCACTTGTGGATGCCTCCAAATCAACTTGTGGTTCACCTTGGTGTGAAGTTGAGGCTTCCACTTGAGCGGACGAGGTACTCTCCTTAATCTTCGTTGGGCAAATCTTGCCAATAGACAAGTCTTGAATTGCTTCCAATGGATCTTTATCTCCTGCAAAAATTGGCAATTGCTCTACTTGCAAGCCGTTAGACTCATCAAACTTCACATCTACCATCTCTTCAACCTTCCGGGTCAAATTGTTGTAGGCCTGGTAAGTGTGATAGTTTGAGCCATAACCGAGTAGGAAGCCTTCATGAGATTTAGGGGAAAATTTTAAATGATGATGCTTATCAAGAATGTAACACTTTGAGTCAAATACTCCAAAGTATCCAACTTGGGGTTTGTTACCGGTGAGAAGCTCATATGCCGTCTTGCTGAGAAGCTTGTGAAGATATAATCGATTTGTTGCATGAAAAGTTGTCTCAACCGCATCGGCCCAAAAGTGTCTTGGCGTCTTTGTCGACGTTCTGGGAACGGGGGTCCCCAGACTTGCCTACCTGCGGCCTGCGGCGTAGCTCAACCAGTGGTACAGTATGGCCCGTCTTCATCAACCAACGCTCAAGACCCTCGCGAGGGGCCAAGCCTCGCGGAGCGGACGATGCAAGGCTTCCTTAGGAGTGGCCTCACCAGGCAGGCTCGCGAGGAGGCGGAGAGATCAAGGCAAGGTGGTACCTCGTGAGGTTCCCATGATGCATGCCATGATGACCAAGGACAGGCGGGCGCCAGCCCGTGCAGTGTCCTCGTTTCCTCTTCGGTGAAAAGGGGGCAAGCGTAGGCGCGGAGTACTGAGGCATCAGGCAAAGGTTTCCATATCAGTGCAATGAGACCAACGCCAGCTGGACGGCAGGACGGAGGTCACCATGGAGCCCAAGACGGCGTCACCACCAGTGTCTTTGGCAGGCGAAGACCACCTTTAGTTAGGATAGCTTGTACTAGCTGTCCCCTTTTGAAATGGCCGTTGTTGGATCCCTTCCCGCTCAATATTTGGGAAGAGAACCAGGGCCTCTATAAATAGGGCTAGCAACCACAGTAGGGACAGATCGAATCCTTCCCAAGTAGAGCACCACACCACCTCAAGAACACCTCTCCTCGCGAGGCCGTTCCCTCCGTACTGTTCATCATCAGCCCAAGAGGCAATCCACCACCACACACAGGAGTAGGGTATTACAACCACAACGGTGGCCCGAACCTGTATAAATCTTGTGTCTCTTGTGCTGTGAGTTCATCGTGCTAGATTAGAGATCGTGGTGAGGCTGAGGGCGTATTTTGGTAGGGAGAGATCTTCGTGCGTACCCCAGTGTTCGAACCTTAAGGGTTTTTTCGGAACCCGATATCCGACATTTGGCACGCGAGGTAGGGGTGCACCAGAGCTCTTCCTTGCTTCGACCCGCTCTCCACCAGCACCGCGCTTCGCCCTCATGGCGGGCATCGCGCCTCCGGCTCGGGCGACCGGCGCTAGCACCGGGGCTAGGGGGCTCCGAGCCTTGGCCCCCGCCTTGCGACAGGTGTAGTGGCCGCACAAGTTCAAGCATGAGATGCCGCCGCGCTACGACGGCGCGGCGGACCCGCTGGCTTTCCTGCTGGCATATGAGGAGGCCGTCCTCAAGGCCGGAGGCGATGACAAGGTCATGGCTGACTGGCTTGCCATGGCCCTCATGGGCGTCCCGCGTGCTTGGCTGCTCAACCTGCCAGCATCTTCCTCGCACACTACGCGGCACCGGCGCGACCTCTTCCTCGCCCACTACACGGCGATGGTGCCCCCGGTCATCGCAGCTCTCCTGGGTGGCTCGCAGGCGCCACCTTTAGACCGCCACGCCAAGACGTTCTTTCGCCAGATCGGTGCCGCCCTCGTGTGGCAAGGAGCTCCCCGGATTGGGTGGCGCCCAAGGCTGACCTGACCTTCAACTCGGACAATCACCCCGTCAACACGGCCTGCTCGGACGTGCTCCCGATGCTCTGCACGCCCACCATGTGCCAGGTGGCCGTCACCAAAACCCTCGTTGACGGCGGCACCGGCCTCAACATGTTCTCAGTGGAGGCCTTCATCCTCCTCCATGTACCGCTAGAACGGATCCGACCCAGCAAGCCCTTCTCGGGCATCGGAGGCGGTTCCTCCAGCTCCTTGTGGCAGATCCGCCTCCCTGTGACCTTCGGCACCCATGACAACTACCGCAGGCAGCTGGTCGACTTTGACATCACCCACATCGGCCTCCCGTACAATGCCATCCTCGGATACCCTGCCTTGGCTCAGTTCACGGCAGCGACCCATTCGCCCTACAACCTCATGAAGATGCCCAGAGCAGCAGTGTCCTCATCGTAGCTGGAGATACCAAGGAGGCTCTGCTGGCACTCAAGCTGGCCCTCCAGGCTGCCGCAACAGCGCAGCCCGCCGACGCGGACGCCTCCAAGGCCAAGGAAGCTGCACCGACCAAAAATAAGCAGTTGTTCACTCAGGACAAGACGGAGACCAAGCAGGTGCCAGTTGAGGAAGACGGGTCCTCGGGAGCCACCTTCACCATAGGTGCCAACCTCGACCACGACCAAGACAAGGCGCTGGTAAAGTTCTTGCGCTCGAACAAGGAGGTGTTCGTGTGGGAACCCAAGCATCTAGCGGGGGTCCCGAGGGAGGTGATCGAGCATCACCTGAATGTGTGCCCCAATATACGCCCGTAAAGCAGAAAGCGAGGCGGCAGTCCACAGAGAAGTAGGCCTTCATCGTCCAAGAAACCTGCAAGCTGGAGGCAGCAGGTGTCATTCGCGAGGTCCGCTACCCCGAATGGTTGGCGAACCCCGTTGTCGTGCCAAAGAAGGGGGAAAGGAGCACATGTGTGTCGACTTCAACAACCTCAACAAGGCCTGCCCTCAAGATCCGTTCCCACTTCCCCGCATCGACCAGATTGTTGACTCCACCGCCGAGTGCGACCTGCTGTGCTTCCTGGATGCATTTTCGAGTTATCACCAAATCAAGATGGCGGTGGAAGACGTGGAGAAGACAGCCATCCTGACCCCATGCGGTGTGTACTGCTACACCTGCATGTCGTTTGGGTTGCACAATGCAGGTACAACCTTCCAGCGACTGATGCACATCTCCTTAGGCTGATAGCTCGGGAAAAACGCCGAGGCTTATGTCGACGACATTGTGGTGACGTCTCGGGAGGCGAAGACCTTGATCCAGGATCTGGAGATGACCTTCGCGAGCCTCCGCCAGGTGGACCTGCGACTCAACCTGGGGAAGTGTGTGTTTGGCATCCCTTCCGGCAAGCTACTGGGTTTCCTCGTGTGCCACAGGGGGATCGAGGCCAAGCCGGAGAAGGTCAAGGCAATCAAAAACATGAGTCCGCCGCAAACCCTCAGAGAGATGTAGAAGCTCACCGGGCGTGTAACTGTGTTAGGACGCTTCATCTCCAAGCTAGGGGAGCGCGCCCTGCCGTTCTTCAAGCTGATGAAGAAGAAAGGCCCGTTTGAGTGGACACAGGAGGCCAACCAAGCGTTTCAAGACCTCAAGAAATATTTGACCAGCCCTCCGGTGATGGTGGCAGCGCGCCCTCTCGAGTCCCTGGTGCTCTACCTCGCCGCCACTCCCTACTTCGCCAGCGCAACCCTGGTGGCGGTTCGGGAGGAACACCAGGCTAAGGCCGCATCATGACCGGCCACGGCCTCAGCCGTGGCGACACAAGACCAAGAAGGCCTCGTGAGGACCACGGCCTCAGCAGCTGGAGACCAACATCAGCAGGAAGACGCCCTCATGGCTGAAGAGGCCGCACCAAGCAACCAGGCGCTAGGGGCACCATCGTCTCAGGAGGCGCCTCAACCTCCCAAGGACACGGGATCCGTCAGCACACCCACCCTCGTCGAGCATCCGGTGTACTTCGTCAGCACGGTGTTGCATGATGCAAGGGCACGATACCCCATGCCTTTGAAGCTTTTACTCGCACTCTTAGTGGCCTCGCGTAAGCTACGACACTACTTTCCAGGTCACCCCATCAAGGGCGTCTCGGCCTACCCATTGGAAAGGGTACTCAGGAGCCCCAACTCCGATGGAAGGGTCACCGAATGGAACATCGAGCTGCAGGCATTTCAGTTGGAGTTCAGCACAACCAGGGTTGTCAAGGGAGCCGCGTTGGCTGATTTCATGGCAGAATGGACAGAGGCGTCGGGGCTCAAGGCGCGTGAGGATCGGTCTCTCTCCCTAGGGTGTGAGGCACCAGATGGCTGGGTCATGTAGTTCGATGGAGCCGTCTCGCGGCAGGCCGCGGGGGCTGGTGCAGTGCTTATATCCCCCACTCAGGACAAGCTCTACTACGCGGTACAACTCTATTTCCAGCAGGGTGAAAAGGTCTCCAACAACATAGAAGAATATGAGGGTCTCATAGCAGGCTTGAAAGCTGCAATAGCACTGGGGGTGAAGCGCCTCATCATCAAGGGCGATTCACAACTCCTCGTCAACTTCTCCAACAAGGTGTATGAGCCAAGGGACGAGCACATGGAAGCATATCTGGCGGAAGTACACAAGATGGAAAAGCAGTTTTGGGGGCTGGAGTTGCAGCATGTGCCCCGCGGCACCAACCAAGAGGCTGACGACATCGCCAAGAGGGCGTCCAGGTGGCTGCCTTAGGAGCCTGGTATTTTCGAGGAACGACTCTTCAAGCCATCGGCAGCACCTTCACTTTCAAGCACAGCGCAGCCTCGGGAAGAACTCCCTCAGCCACCTGCCACAGGAGCCCCGGCCTGTGGCCCGACCTCGGGAGCACGCCTACTCTTGGCGATGGAGCCTCAGGAGGGATGCTGGACCACGGAATTCAAGGACTACCTAATGCAAGGGACGATGCCAGAGAAAGGGGAGGACGCGGAACGCATGGCCCGGCAGGCCACGGCCTACTGCATCCAAGACGGTGAGTTATACCGGAAGCGGCCAAATGACATTTCCCTATGCTGCATCTCCAGGGAACAGGGGAAGGAGTTGCTGGCCGACACACATGGTGGAGATTGTGGACACCACTCATCATTGCGGACCCTCATTGGCAAGGCATTTCGCAGTGGGTTCTACTGGCCTACGACATTCAACGACACGACCGAGCTGGTGAAGTCCTATGAGGCTTGCCAATTCCATGCCAAGCAGATTCTTCAGCCAGCTCAGGGCCTGCAGACCATCACGCTCTCGTGGCCGTTCGTGGTCTGGGGGCTGGATATCCTGGGGTCGTTCCCTCGAGCGCCTAGGGGCTACCGCTACCTCTATGTCTCCATCAACAAGTTCACCAAGTGGGCAGAGGTGGAAGCTGTCCGCACCATCCCAGCCGGTTCTGCAGTCAAGTTCATCAAGGGCCTTGTGAGCCGGTTTGGGGTCCCTAACCACATCATCACTGACAACGGTTCGCGGTTCACCAGCAATCTCTTCAAAACATATTGTGCTAACCTTGGAACACAGATATGCTATGCTTCGGTGGCGCACCCCTGGAGTAACGGCCAGGCCGAACGCGCCAACGCGGAGGTCCTAAGGGGCCTCAAGACCAGGACCTTCAAGAAGAAGCTGGAGGCCTGCGACTGGGGCTGGTACGACGAGCTCCAGTCTGTTTTGTGGTCCATCCGCACTACCACCACCAAGCCAACTAGCGAGACCCCGTTCTTCCTCGTCTATGGAGCATAAGCGGTTCTCCCTCACGAGGTCAGGCGTTGCTCCGCGCGAGTCTTAGCGTTTGACGAGGCACAGCAGGATGCCATGTGGGGGATGGACCTCGCGCTGGGGGAGGAACGCCACCGTGAAGCTACGCGACGGGCGGCAAGGTACCAGCAGGTAATGCGGTGGTATCACTGTCGTAACATCCGCCTTAGGACTCTCGAGGTAGGTGACATTGTACTCAGGCGGGTGCTCTCCAGGGAAGGGTTGCATAAGCTTTCACCCATGTGGGAGGGCCCGTTCAAGGTCGTCCACGTCTCCAGGACGGGCGCCGCGCGCTTGGAGACTCAGGAGGGGGTACCCATCCCGAACGCCTGGAACATTCAGCACCTCCGGAAGTTCTACCCTTGAAGAAAGGCCCAGTGCGTTTGAAGAAGGCCCGGTGCCTGTGAAGCTTGCCGCCTGAAGAAAGGCCCGGTGCCTGTGAAGAAGGCCTAGTGCCTGTGAAGCGCGCCGCCCATGACACTCTCATGTAATAATGAGTTGGGGCTGTACACGCCCAGGATTCTCCGGAGTGCCGCCCTTGGGCCTCGGGGGCTCCCGCCCACGCCCAGTGGCAGCACTTAGCTCCGCGCTGGTGAGAAGACATCGAAGACTAGACTAGGTGCCAGACACGGCTTTTTCATTTGCTTTATGCAGCTGGCTCGCTTTTCTTTGTTGAACCTTGATTGAAGATGCTTCTATGTTATTTGTCGGTTCTGCCCGTCGTCTTCTTCCCCTGTTCTCTATTTTCACTTTTTGTCTGAATCATTCTCTCTCTCACAAACCTCGCGCGGGGGCTGCGCAGGTGCCCTTGTGGGCCCTTCCTCTCCTGATTTTCGCGAGGCTCCCTCGTTTGATTTTGCAGCGGGAGCACCCCTCCTATTCCGAGCCTCTCGGGCATCGCGACATGATGCACCGGGCCATGGACATTAACCCTCGCGACCAAGGTTCGGAAATGGTTCTCCGAACGAATTTTTTCCAGCTCTTAAGGAACCCGGCGAGGCCTGAAGCAGGCACCTCGCGAGGCGGAGACTACTTCAAATGTCCCAAGCTAAGTTGTTCCTACATGCAGACGCATAACAACGACACCATAACACAACACAGGAACAATAAATGCAATACGATAACTAGGGAATCATAGTCTGTGCACGCCCCCACGGGGCCCCATGCTTCTCTCTCTCGATGCAGGAAAAGAAGGAAAATGAAAAAAAAGCGGCACACGCCTTGCAACAGCTCGCGAGGAGGGATCCATGGTGCCCTCCTGAGCTCAGTCAGACTCCGCCTCGCGCTTCACAAGAGCGCGGCGATGGGATGACCCACCGCCGCCCTCGAGGCGGGCATGACGGCGTGGTGGTTGACCATAGCCACCACTGGAGGAGCCGTCGCCGGAGGAGGAGCCGCTCAAGCTCGGCGAGCTACGGTCACCACCAGGAGCAGGTTCGCCTTTGCCCTCGTCACGGCCGTCGCCAAGGACGAGCACCTCGTCGCCATCATCGTCTTCAGGGAAGCACCCAACACGGTGACCATCTTCTCTGAACACCCTCATGTAGAGGGTCGCGTCGCTGTCGTACTTGAAGTGGAGGGTGCACCGCATGCCCAGGCCACGCGCACGGGCAAACGTCTGCCAACCCCGGGCCAGGGCAACGTTGCCGGTGATGGAGATCTCCACCGCCACCCAGGAGGCCTTGCTGCAGCAGCCATCCGCTTGCAACCAGAGCCGCCGGGGCTAGTGGACGGCAGTTCGCCGGCGAAGGAGCGAGGTAGCTAAAGCCAGTTGCCGGCCGGGTTATCCGACCACACAACTGGGTTGCCACGACACGCCTTCCCCCACCAACTGGGTTGCCTCAACATGGGCGTCCGACACCGCGTGAAGGGCCATCGCCACGGCCACAGGAAGCCACGGCAAGGGTCGCGGGATGCTTGCGAGGATGACCGTGGCCGCGCTTGGGCAGAGGAGAGCCAGGCCCTTCCTGGTGAGCCTTCCCCTTATCTGCGGCCGAAAACTTCTTCACGGGCGCCATGCGGGGCGCTGCAAGCAGCAGGAGCAAGGAAGAAGAAGCAAGCAGGCGGAGCAAGAAGGGATGGGCGACAAGGGCCATCGCCCCTCCTCATTTATAGCGCAAGGGAGGCCAACCGTCGGCCTCCATGATCGGAGGTAATGATGACTCTTTCTGCATGCAGCAGGGACTCGTCAAATTGGGTAGTTGCCGAGGCAGCATGGGGAAGCGGAGACGCCCACGTCCATTCAATCGCCACGCGTCGACCAAGGCCGCAGGCTCTGGGGGCCCGCAGGGCTCCGCACATGCCCTTTGGCTTTGCTACTAAGCCAAGTCCGAGCATGCCTTGGGCCCGGGGGCTACTGTCGATGTTCTGGGAACGGGGGTCCCCAGACTTGTCTGCCTGCGGCCTGCGGTGTGGCTCAACCAGTGGCCCAGTACGGCCCGTCTTCATGAACCAACACTCAAGACCCTCGCGAGGGGCCAAGCCTCACGGGGCGGACGACGCAAGGTCTCCTCAGGAGTGGCCTCACTAGGCAGGCTCGCGAGCAGGCGGAGAGATCAAGGCAAGGGGGTACCTCGTGAGGTTCCCATGACGCAAGCCATGACGACCAAGGCCAGGCGGGTGCCAGGCGGGTGCCAGCCCATGCAGTGTCCTCGTTTATGCTGGGTAACGTAGTAATTTCAAAAAAAAATCCTACGCACACGCAAGATCATGGTGATGGCATAGCAACAAGAGGGGAGAGTATTGTCTACGTACCCTCGTAGACCGTTAAGCGGAAGCATTATGACAACGCGGTTGATGTAGTCATACGTCTTCACGAATCGACCGATCCAAGCACCGAACGTACGGCACCTCCGTGTTCAGCACACGTTCAGCTCGATGACGTTCCCTGGGCTCCAATCCAGCTAAGCGTCGGGGATGAGTTCTATCAGCACGACGGCGTGGTGACGATGATGATGTTCTACCGGCGCAGGGCTTCGCCTAAACTCCGCGATGATATGACCGAGGTGGAATATGGTGGAGGGGGGCACCGCACACGGCTAAGGAACAATCCGTAGATCAACTTGTGTGTCTATGGGGTGCCCCCCTCCCCCGTATATAAAGGGGGAGAGGGGGAGGGGGCCGGCCTAAGGGGAGGCCCGCCCTAGGAGGGGGAAACCTGCTCCAAGTAGGTTTGCCCCCTCCCTTTCCTATTCCAAGAAGGAGGGGGAAGGAAGGAGTGGGAGAGGGGGAAGGCAATGGGGGCGCCCCCCCCCTTCCTTGTCCTATTCGGACTCAAGGGGCGGGGGCGCGCCTCTTGCCCTGGCCGGCCCCTCTCTCTCTACACTAGGGCCCATCAAGGCCCATTACTTCCAGGGGGGTTCCGGTAACCCTCTGGTACTCTGGTTTTTCTCCGAAAACACCCGGAACACTTCCGGTGTCCGAATATAGTCATCCAATATATCAATATTTATGTCTTGACCATTTCGAGACTCCTCGTCATGTCCGTGATCACATCCGGGACTCTGAAAAACCTTCGGTACATCAAAACTTATAAACTCATAATAAAACTGTCATCGTAACGTTAAGCGTGCGGACCCTACGGGTTCGGGAACTATGTAGACATGACCAAAACTATTCTCAGTCAATAACCAATAGCAGAACCTGGATGTTCATATTGGTTCGAACATATTCTACGAAGATCTTTATCGGTCAAACCGCATAACAACATACGTTGTTCCCTTTGTCATCGGTATGTTACTTGCCCGAGATTCGATCGTCGGTATCCAATACCTAGTTCAATCTCGTTACCGGCAAGTCTCTTTACTCGTTCCGTAATACATCATCTCATAACTAACTCATTAGTTACAATGCTTGCAAGGCTTAGGTGATGAGTATTACCGAGGGGGCCCAGAGATACCTCTCCGACAATCGAAGTGACAAAACCTAATCTCGAATTATGCCAACTCAATATGTACCTTTGGAGACACCTGTAGAGCACCTTTATAATCACCCAATTACGTTGTGACGTTTGGTAGCACACAAAGTGTTCCTCCGGTAAACGGGAGTTGCACAATCTCATAGTTGCAGGAACTTTGTATAAGTCATGAAGAAAGCAATAGCAACATACTAAACGATCAAGTGCTAAGCTAACGGAATGGGTCAAGTCAATCACATCATTCTCCTAATGATGTGATCCCATTAATCAAATGACAACACATGCCTATGGTTAGGAAACATAACCATCTTTGATCAATGAGCTAGTTCAAGTAGAGGCATACTAGTGACACTATGTTTGTCTATGTATTCACACATGTATCATGTTTCCGGTTAATACAATTCTAGCATGAATAATAAACATTTATCATGATATGAGGAAATAAATAATAACTTTATTATTGCCTCTAGGGCATATTTCCTTCAGTCTCCCACTTGCACTACAATCAATAATCTAGATTACATAGTAATGATTCTAACACCCATGGAGTCTTGGTGCTGATCATGTTTTGCTCGTGAGAGAGGCTTAGTCAACGGGTCTGCAACATTCAGATCCGTATGTATCTTGCAAATCTCTATGTCTCCCACTTGGACTTGGTCCCGAATGGAATTGAAGAGTCTCTTGACGTGCTTGGTCCTCTTGTGAAATCTGGATTCCTTTGCCAAGGCAATTGCACCAGTATTGTCACAGAAGATCTTCATTGGTCCCGATGCACTAGGTACAACACCTAGATCGGAAATGAACTCCTTCATCCAGACTCCTTCACTTGCTGCTTTTGAAGCAGCTATGTACTCCGCTTCACATGTAGATCCCGCCACGACGCTTTGTTTAGAACTGCACCAACTTACAGCTCCACCGTTTAATAAAAATACGTATCCGGTTTGCGATTTAGAATCGTCTGGATCAGTGTCAAAGCTTGCATCGACGACACCATTTACGACTAGCTCTTTGTCACCTCCATATATGAGAAACATATGCTTAGTCCTTTTCAGGTATTTCAGGATGTTCTTGACCGCTGTCCAGTGACCCACTCCTGGATTACTTTGGTACCTCCCTGCCAAACTAATAGCAAGGCACACATCAGGTCTGGTACACAACATTGCATACATGATAGAGCCTATGGCTGAAGCATAGGGAACTCCTTTCATTTTCTCTCTATCTTCTGCAGTGGTCTGGCATTGAGTCTGACTCAACTTTATACCTTGTAATACAGGCAAGAACCCTTTCTTTGCCTGTTCCATATTGAACCTTTTCAATACTTTATCAAGGTACGTGCTTTGTGAAAGTCCAATCAAGCGTCTTGATCTATCTCTATAGATCTTAATGCCCAATATGTAAGCAGCTTCACCGAGGTCTTTCATTGAAAAACATTTATTCAAGTATCCTTTTATGCATCGCTACGGGTGAGAAAGTCTCATCGTAGTCAACCCCTTGAACTTGTCGAAAACCTTTCGCAACAAGTCGAGCTTTATAGATAGTTACGTTACCATTAGCGTCAGTCTTCTTCTTAAAGATCCATTTATTCTCAATGGCTTGCGGCAATAGCTAACATGATTCGGACAGACTTAAGCATCGCTACGGGTGAGAAAGTCTCATCGTAGTCAACCCCTTGAACTTGTCGAAAACCTTTCGCAACAAGTCGAGCTTTATAGACAGTTACATTACCATCAACGTCAGTCTTCTTCTTAAATATCCATTTATTCTCAATGGCTTGCCGATCATCGGGCAAGTCAACCAAAGTCGATACTTTGTTTTCATACATGGATCCCATCTCAGATTTCATGGCCTCTAGCCATTTTGCGGAATCTGGGCTCATCATCGCTTCCTCATAGTTCGTAGGTTCATCATGGTCAAGTAACATGACTTCCAGAATAGTATTACCGTACCACTCTGGTGCCGATCTTACTCTGGTAGACCTACGAGGTTTAGTAGAAACTTGATCTGAAGTTTCATGATCAATATCATTAGCTTCCTCACTGGTTGGTGTAGTTGTCATAGGAACCGGTTCTTGTGATGAACTACTTTCCAACAAGGGAGTAGATACAGTTATCTCATTAAGTTCTACTTTCCTCCCACTCACTTCTTTCAAGAGAAACTCCTTCTCTAGAAAGGATCCGATTTTAGCAACGAAAATCTTGCCCTCAGTTCTGTGATAGAAGGTGTACCCAATAGTCTCTTTTGGGTATCCTATGAAGACACATTTCTCCGATTTGGGTTCGAGCTTATCTGGTTGAAGTTTCTTCACATAAGCATCGCAGCCCCAAACTTTAAGAAATGACAACTTTGGTTTCTTGCCAAACCACAGTTCATAAGGCGTCGTCTCAACGGATTTTGATGGTGCCCTATTTAACGTGATTGCGGCCGTCTCTAAAGCATAACCCCAAAACGATAGCGGTAAATCAGTAAGGGACATCATAGATCGCACCATATCTAGTAAAGTACGATTACGATGTTCGGACACACCATTTCATTGTGGTGTTCCGGGTGGCGTGAGTTGCGAAACTATTCCGCATTGTTTCAAGTGTAGACCAAACTCGTAACTCAAATATTCTCCTCCACGATCAGATCGTAGAAACTTTATTTTCTTGTTACGATAATTTTCCACTTCACTCTGAAATTCTTTGAACTTTTCAAATGTTTCAGACTTGTGTTTCATTAAGTAGATATACCCATATCTGCTCAAATCATCTGTGAAGGTGAGAAAATAATGATACCCGCCATGAGCCTCAACATTCATTGGACCACAAACATCAGTATGTATGATCTCCAACAAATCAGTTGCTCGTTCCATAGTTCTGGAGAACGGCGTTTTAGTCATCTTGCCCATGAGGCACGGTTCGCAAGTACCAAGTGATTCATAATCAAGTGATTCCAAAAGCCCATCAGTATGGAGTTTCTTCATGCGCTTTACACCGATATGACCTAAATGGCAGTGCCACAAATAAGTTGCACCATCGTTATCAACTCTGCATCTTTTCGTTTCAACACTATGAATATGTGTATCACTACTATCGAGATTCAATAAAAATAGACCACTCTTCAAGGGTGCATGACCATAAAAGATATTACTCATATAAATAGAACAACCATTATTCTCTGATTTAAATGAATAACCGTCTCGCATCAAACAAGATCCAGACATAATGTTCATGCTCAACGCTGGCACCAAATAACAATTATTTAGGTCTAAAAATAATCCCGATGGTAGATGTAGAGGTAGCGTGTCGACCGCGATCACATCGACTTTGGAACCATTTCCCACACGCATCGTCACCTCGTCCTTAACCAATCTTCGCTTAATCCGTAGTCCCTGTTTTGAGTTGCAAATATTAGCAACAGAACCAGTATCAAATACCCAGGTGCTACTGCGAGCATTAGTAAGGTACACATCAATATCATGTATATCACATATACCTTTGTTCACTTTGCCATCCTTCTTATCCGCCAAATACTTGGGGCAGTTCCGCTTCCAGTGACCAGTCTGCTTGCAGTAGAAGCACTCAGTTTCAGGCTTAGGTCCAGACTTGGGTTTCTTCTCTTGAGCAGCAACTTGCTTGCTGTTCTTCTTGAAGTTCCCCTTCTTCTTCCCTTTGCCCTTTTTCTTGAAACTAGTGGTCTTGTTGACCATCAACACTTGATGCTCCTTTTTGATTTCTACCTCCGCAGCCTTTAGCATTGCGAAGAGCTCGGGAATTGTTTTGTTCATCCCTTGCATATTATAGTTCATCACAAAGCTCTTGTAGCTTGGTGGCAGTGATTGGAGAATTCTGTCAATGACACTATCATCCGGAATATTAACTCCCAGTTGAATCAAGTGATTATTATACCCAGACATTTTGAGTATATGCTCACTGACAGAACTATTCTCCTCCATCTTGCAGCTGTAGAACTTATTGGAGACTTCATATCTCTCAATCCGGGCATTTGCTTGAAATATTAACTTCAACTCCTGGAACATCTCATATGCTCCATGACGTTCAAAACGTCGTTGAAGGCCCGGTTCTAAGCCGTAAAGCACGGCACACTGAACTATAGAGTAGTCATCAGCTTTGCTCTGCCAGACGTTCACAACATCTGGTGTTGCTCCTCCAGCAGGCCTGGCACCCAGCGGTGCTTCTAGGACGTAATTCTTCTGTGCAGCAATGAGGATAATCCTCAAGTTACGGACCCAGTCCGTGTAATTGCTACCATCATCTTTCAACTTTGCTTTCTCAAGGAACGCATTAAAATTCAACGGAACAACAGCACGAGCCATCTATCTACAAACAAACATAGATAAGCAAAATACTATCAGGTACTAAGTTCATGATAAATTTAAGTTCAATTAATCATATTACTTAAGAACTCCCACTTAGACAGACATCTCTCTAGTCATCTAAGTGATCACGTGATCCAAATCAACTAAACCATGTCCGATCATCACGTGAGATGGAGTAGTTTCAATGGTGAACATCACTATGTTGATCATATCTACTATATGATTCACGTTCGACCTTTCGGTCTCCGTGTTCCGAGGCCATATCTGTATATGCTAGGCTCATCAAGTATGACCTGAGTATTCCGCGTGTGCAACTATTTTGCACCCGTTGTATTTGAATGTAGAGCCTATCACACCCGATCATCACGTGGTGTCTCAGCACGAAGAACTTTCACGATGGTGCATACTCAGGGAGAACACTTCTTGATTATTAAGTGAGAGATCATCTTAAAATGCTACCATCAATCAAAGCAAGATAAGATGCATAAAGGATAAACATCACATGCAATCAATATAAGTGATATGATATGGCCATCATCATCTTGTGCTTGTGATCTCCATCTCCGAAGCACCATCTTGATCACCATCATCATCGACGCGACACCTTGATCTCCATCGTAGTATCGTTGTCGTTTACGCCATCTATTGCTTCTACGACTATCGCTACCGCTTAGTGATAAAGTAAAGCAATTACAGGGCGTTTGCATTTCATACAATAAAGCGACAACCATATGGCTCCTGCCAGTTGCCGATAACTTCAGTTACAAAACATGACCATCTCATACAATAAAATATAGCATCACGTCTTGGGCATATCACATCACAACATGCCCTGCAAAAACAAGTTAGACGTCCTCTACTTTGTTGTTGCAAGTTTTACGTGGCTGCTACGGGCTGAGCAAGAACCGTTCTTACCTACGCATCAAAACCACAACGATAGTTTGTCAAGTTGGTGCTGTTTTAACCTTCGCAAGGACCGGGCGTAGCCACACTTGGTTCAAAAAAATTCGAGAAACTGACACCCGCTAGTCACCTGTGTGCAAAGCACGGCGGTAAAACCAGTCTCGCGTAAGCGTACGCGTAATGTCGGTCCGGGCCGCTTCATCCAACAATACCGCCGAACCAAAGTATGACATGCTGGTAAGCAGTATGGCTTGTATCGCCCACAACTCACTTGTGTTCTATTCGTGCATATAACATCAATGCATAAAACCTAGGCTCGGATGCCACTGTTGGGTAACGTAGTAATTTCAAAAAAAAATCCTACGCACACGCAAGATCATGGTGATGGCATAGCAACGAGAGGGGAGAGTATTGTCTACGTACCCTCGTAGACCGTTAAGCGGAAGCGTTATGACAACGCGGTTGATGTGGTCGTACGTCTTCACGAATCGACCGATCCAAGCACCGAACGTACGGCACCTCCGTGTTCAGCACACGTTCAGCTCGATGACGTTCCCTGGGCTCCAATCCAGCTAAGCGTCGGGGATGAGTTCTGTCAGCACGATGGCATGGTGACGATGATGATGTTCTACCGACGCAGGGCTTCACCTAAACTCCGCGATAATATGACCGAGGTGGAATATGGTGGAGGGGGGCACCGCACATGGCTAAGGAACAATCCGTAGATCAACTTGTGTGTCTATGGGGTGGCCCCCTCCCCCGTATATAAAGGGGGAGAGGAGGAGAGGGCCGGCCTAAGGGGAGGCGCGCCCTAGGAGGGGGAAACCTACTCCAAGTAGGTTTGCCCCCTTCCTTTCCTATTCCAAGAAGGAGGGGGAAGGAAGGAGTGGGAGAGGGGGAAGGCAAGGGTGCCCCCCCCCCTTCCTTCTCCTATTCGGACTCAAGGGGAGGGGGCGCGCCTCTTGCCCTGGCCGGCCCCTCTCTCCCTCCACTAGGGCCCATCAAGGCCCATTACTTCCCGGGGGGGTTCCGGTAACCCTCCGGTACTCCGGTTTTTCTTCGAAAACACCCGGAACACTTCCGGTGTCCGAATATAGTCATCCAATATAGCAATCTTTATGTCTTAACCATTTCGAGACTCCTTGTCATGTCCGTGATCACATCCGGGACTCCGAACAACCTTCGGTACATTAAAACTTATAAACTCATAATAAAACTGTCATCGTAACGTTATGCGGACCCTACGGGTTCGAGAACTATGTAGACATGACCTAGAACTATTCTCAGTCAATAACCAATAGCGGAACCTGGACGTTCGTATTGGTTCCCACATATTCTACGAAGATCTTTATCGGTCAAACCGCATAACAACATACGTTGTTCCCTTTGTCATCGGTATGTTACTTGCCCGAGATTCGATCGTCGGTATCCAATACCTAGTTCAATCTCGTTACCGTGAAGTCTCTTCACTCGTTCCGTAATACATCATCTCATAACTAACTCATTAGTTACAATGCTTGCAAGGCTTAGGTGATGAGTATTACCGAGAGGGCCCAGAGATACCTCTCCGACAATCGAAGTGACAAAACCTAATCTTGAATTATGCCAACTCAACATGTACCTTTGGAGACACCTGTAGAGCACCTTTATAATCACCCAATTACGTTGTGACGTTTGATAGCACACAAAGTGTTCCTCCGGTAAACGGGAGTTGCACAATCTCATAGTTGCAGGAACTTTGTATAAGTCATGAAGAAAGCAATAGCAACATACTAAACGATCAAGTGCTAAGCTAACGGAATGGGTCAAGTCAATCACATCATTCTCCTAATGATGTGATCCCATTAATAAAATGACAACACATGCCTATGGTTAGGAAACATTACCATCTTTGATCAATGAGCTAGTTCAAGTAGAGGCATACTAGTGACACTATGTTTGTCTATGTATTCACACATGTATCATGTTTCCGGTTAATACAATTCTAGCATGAATAATAAACATTTATCATGATATGAGGAAATAAATAATAACTTTATTATTGCCTCTAGGGCATATTTCCTTCAGTTTCCTCTTTGGTGCAAAGGGGTCAAGCGCAGGCGCGGAGTACCGAGGCATCGGGCAAAGGTTTCCATATCGGTGCAACGAGACCAAGGCCAGCGGGACGGCAGGACGGAGGTCACCATGGAGCCCAAGATGGCGTCACCACCAGTGCCTTTGGCAGGCAAAGACCACCTTTAGTCAGGATAGCTTGTACTAGTTGTCCCCTTCAGAAATGGCCATTGTTGGATCCCTTCCCGCTCAATATTTGGGAAGAGGACCAGGGCCTCTATAAATAGGGCTAGCCACCACAGTAGGGACGGATCGAATCCTTCCCAAGTAGAGCACCACACCACCTCAAGAACACCCCTCCTCGCGAGGTTGTTCTTCCTCTGTACTGTTCATCATTAGCCCAAGAGGCAATCCACCACCACACACAAGAGTAGGGTATTACACCACAACGGTGGCCCGAACCTGTATAAATCTTGTGTCTCTTGTGCTGTGAGTTCATCGTGCTAGCTTAGAGATCGTGGCGAGGTTGAGGGTGTGTTTCGGTAGGGAGAGATCTTCGTGCGCACCCCAGCGTTCGAACCTTAAGGGTTTTGCCGGAACCCGATATCTGACAGTCTTGTATTCATCAATCATCATTCTCGCCATCTTAATGAGTGTCCGGTTCTTCCTCTCAACAAATCCATTTTGTTGAGGTGTGTACATAGCCGAGAACTCATGTGAAATCCCTACTTCATCAAGAAAGGTATCCACATTGGCGTTCTTGAACACTGTTCCATTGTCGCTCCGAACCTTCTTGATCTTCACTTCAAATTGATTTTGGGCCTTCCTTGCGAAGTTCTTGAAGATCTTTTGCACCTACGATTTATCATCAAGAAAGAAACACCCACGTAAATATTGAAAAATCATCAACAATGACCAATCCAAATGAGTTACCACCGATACTCTTGTAGGCGTTGGGACCAAAAAGATCCATATGATGTAGCTCGAGTGGTCACCTCGTGTTCATGATGTTCTGCACGTGATGACTTCCTGCAACTTGTTTTCCTGCTTGTCAAGCACTGCAAAGTCTATCCTTGTCAAATATGACATCTTTAACACCAAGGATATGATCACCTTTAATAAGCTTATCAAGATTTCGCATGCCCATGTGACCTAACCTTGTATGCCATAACCAACCTTTAGAGGATTTAGCAATTAAGCAACACTGGTACCCGTCAGTGCTATACAGACGGTTTTTAACCCCATTCCATGAGGACATTTGGAACCGTCGCCAAGTGAGTGTGGGCGATAGGGGGGGTCCTTCCAACACGACCAAGAAACCGTCGGGGATAGGCCCTCCTGGCACATAGGCTGGGGCAAAATGAGCTCGTGTGCGATCGGGCGAGGCATCGAAACCCAATCGTTTCCATTCGTAAGTACAGCCCACACGGTGAATCCCAGAAAAACATTTTTGTTCGTATGTATATCACACATAGTCAATCCAAGGAGCATGTTTCCATTCTTATGTATATCCCACACAGTCAATCCAGGGAAAACGTTTCCATTCGTATGTACATCCCACACAGTCAATCCAGGGAAAACGTTTCCGTTCGTATGTACATCCCACACATTCAATCCAGGGAAAATGTTTTAGTTTGTATGTACATCCCACATAGGTTTATGTATAGGCTCGTGTTAGATAGTTGTGACCATCACACACGCTCTACCTTGGTTAAAAGTTTGCTTTGATGAACTACATCACACACAATTTGATGAAGAAAATTGTGTGGCATTGGGCTATCCATCACAGGCGCTTTTACTTCTAGAACTGTTTGCAAAGTTCCATGACCCATTTAGCAGGTTTATTTGTTAAAAATTAATAGTTCCAGTATTACACAAATTCACATTTCATATTGAATAGCTGTCTGCCAATTTCATATCAGGCACATAGATATATTTTAACATCACAGTGCGATAGCTGCCTGAGAACAGCACAATACAGCATATAGCTAGTTCAACTTCATAAGAACAATATTAGAACAATATATTCATTTCCCTAATCAAGATCATCCAAGCTTGTCTTATCCACCTTTGCTTTCAGTTCAGTAAGAACCTGTTTTGTACTGGCCAACTAGGAAAGTGCCTCCTCCTTCGCCAACACCATCTTAGCAAAGTCTGATTAAAAAACTTTGAGCTCAGTCTCCACCTTCCCGCATCTTCAAATATTCTTCAGCGTTGGCAACACTTTCTCTAAGCCTACCTCTGTTCTCTTCCTAATACATGCTCTACAGCTTTGCTAGGCACATCTTCAAAAATCGTGGCCACTTTCGATGAACCCACTCCAAGTAAGAACACTTCCGTTCATCCTATAATATTCAAAACTATACCATTAATAATTTTAGGGAAAATGGGTTTATAGGAACATAGAAAATCACCAATACTTATTTTCAAAAACTAAAGAAACAAGTTAATTATGACATATCTTCTCAAAAAGATCAATGGGCAAATGAATTAATTGCTACTGAGACAACAACCAAATTCTGAATATCAGAAGCTATAATTAACTCAACAATGCTACAAATTCTTACTCATGTAATATAAATAACAAATTGAAAATTTTAAGAGGAAGGTAAATATAACTGCAACAGCATAGCGACTGTGTTTGGACGACAGCAAATTGATACTAACAGGTGTGTACATGCACAAATTTAGTAACATAGAACTAATAGCACTAAGTTCGTCCACTATGTATGCCAAAACCCATGCAAAGAGATTTAGGATTTTACTGCTTGGCTGCTCAGATGCCCAGTTCCTTCATGCCATAAAGATTTAGGATTTTACTGCTTGGCTGCTCGGATGTGTGGACAAGTTGGCTACACAAACTGCTGAAGCGGCGCAAAATAATTTTCTAATGGCACCGCTGATGAGATGGCAACATTTTTAGATACTAGGTACAAACTGTGACATTGTCTTAGGATGCGTTTGGTTGAAGGTGTGGTATGAATGGGTTGGGACCGTGACAGTGTCTGAATCACATCTAACAAATGATTTGTAACAACGAAAGAGGGTCTAACCTTCTCTGCACATGCCAGAAACTTCCTCCCGCTATCCACAGATTCAGACGCAACTAGCTTCATGCATGGAGATTGATGGTGACAATCAGCAGACAGATCTTCAGCCACCCTGCTCCATTCGTTGCAACTGATGGTCCTAGGGAACAATAGGAGGAAGAAATGACTCAAATTGACCACCGGGTAAAAATCCTTCATTCCAAGTCATAGCCTGAGAGAGAGAAGAGAGGCATACCCGGGTGGTGAAGGAGTCATCGGAGGAGGAGGAACCATAGGAGAGGTATTTGAAGAAGACCATGGCGACCCCGGCGGTAGGATGCGAGACAGCGAGAGCGAGGAAGCAAGTGAGGAAGCGGATATAGCTTAGGAAGGAAGGAAGGAAGGGGGAAAGAGGAGAAATGTGACTTGTGGTCTGGGAGAAAAGGGGGTGGGAAAGGGGAGGTAGATATTTCGGTGGTGGGCCAAAAATTTCGAAATGTGGAGGGAAACTTTGCGCGCTGTGCCAGTGGACACCATTCACTTTGAACGATAGTGTGCATCGCAAATGATTCTTCTGCTTTACACGCATGGGATGAGTTTGATAATTTGCAATTTTGGTGGAAATTTCCCCGGGTATGTCATTGCATAATTTAACATCGCTTGCTAATTTGGGCACACAAAAGAGTGTACAGCACACAGACCACACTTACTGAATCAAGCAATTTTAGTAATTAGATAGAGCCAGTTGACCTAAACATTTCTCTAACAAAAGACCTGCATTAAAAACAAAGCCTAAGTATGCATAATTTTAACAAATCCACTGCCGCGCCGGCCTATGAATCGCCTATGTGAGATGAGACGTCGATGACTTGTCCTCGCAACATGCCGCCGTTGGTGGACTCCACATCCCCCCTGCTAAAGTCGACCGTGTCCTCGTCCTCATCCTCGGCGCTGGCCTCAAGGTTGTAGTACTCATAGTAGTGGCTGCGCCAGAGCTCGCGTTGGTACTCCACCGCTGGTTCCTTGATGGACAGATTTTTCTCTACCACAACCTGGGCCATGCGTAACTCCTCCTAGCAGTCCTCGATCTCCACCGCCTCCTACATCTCCAGCTCCTGCTCGGCGACCTCATGAGGAAGCAAGTGCTCCATGGCCACCGCCGCCTTTTCGGACATGGGTTGCATGCTGGATTCAGAGGTGCCCTGGAATATCTTGGCATGGATGGCCTCAACCCGGGACAGGGCGACATCAGCGGCAGGGACGGCAGCTCGAGTGCTCTCGGCCATTGCAGTCGCCGTCGCAGCAGCAGCTGCAACCTTCTCGGCTGCTGCAGCTGCCCTGTCGGTTGTCCCAGACGCCCTATCGGCAAAAGCGGCCGCGCTCAATGTGGATGCGGTGGCACTCTCAGCATAGGCGGTCGCGCTCTGGGCACAGGCGACGGTCCTCGGGGGAACGCGACCATCGTACGGGCCTTCACGAAGCATTTCCATAGCGTCATCTTTGCAAGAAGGGGGTGCAGGAATGGAGATCGGGATTTGTGGATTCAGGGGTTGCCGGCACTGGAGCAGTCGAGCCGCTGAAGCTTAAGGAGGAAGACTTAAATAGACCCATAAATTTTCATCGCAAACGATTCCTACAAAACAATTGTGTGTGATGTTGTAGATATTTTTTATTAGCTGTGAAAGATGAATTTTGAGTAAAGTGGCAACGGATGGTGTTTTAAATGTATGAGAAATTTTTTAGTACTAATACAACTGTCATGTCAAAAAATTTGAAAATTTGAGGGGTCATTTGACCTTTTAAGACATTTAAGTGATTTTCTAGCCGTTTAATGACCGTAATTGAAATTTGAACTACATGTACATGCAACAGCTAAGCATAACGGTTTGAAAAGTCATATTTTTGGTACTTATGTGCGATTGAATTCCATGTGCGGTAAGTTGGAAGGAATTTTCAAACATATTGGTCTAACGGCTACGACACAATTAAGCATGGAGTGCCATGGCATTTAAATTCCAAAAAATTAAAAAAAGATCAGAAACACATGAAACCTTGGTTGAAGTAATGTCATGCCACCAAGATGATGTGGTAAACTTTTTGGCATGTTTGACGAAAGTTTGGACGCGCACCCCTCACAAACCAGAGCAACTCACTAGAAGGATCGTGGTCCCGAGAGGGAACAATGCATGTTTGATGACGAACGGGAGATAGCTTCCTCTTACGGCCTTCAATTTTTTTTCTACGTGTAACGTGCACTAATACAACTGTCATGTGAAAATTTGGAAAGTTTCAGGGGTCAGTTGACCTTTTGAAGACATTTAAGTGATTTTCTAGCCATTTAATGACCGTAATTCAAATTAGAACTGCATGTACATGCAATAGCTAACAATAACAGTTTGAAATATCATATTTGTGTACTTATGTGCTAGTTAATTTTATGTGCAGTAAATTAAAATTTCAAACATGCTGGTCTCACGGCATGGACACATGCATGGAGTTCCATGGCATTTTAGTTCCAAAAAATAAAAAAATGATCAGAAAAACATGAAGTTTGCTTGATGTAATGTCATGCCACCAAGATGATGTGGTAAAAAATTGTCCTGTTTGACGATAGTTTGGACACACACCCCTCACAAACCGGAGCAACTCACTAGAATGCTCGTGGTTTGAAGAGGGAACAATGCATGTTTGATAATGAACTAGAGATAGCTTCCTCTTACGGCCTTCAAATTTTTTCCAACGTGTAACGTGCACTAAAACAACTGTGATGTGAAAATTTGAAAATTTTCATGGGTCATTTGAGCTTTTGAAGACATTTAAGTGATTTTTAGCCATTGAATGACCGTAATTCAATTAGAACTACATGTACTAGCAACAGCTAACCATAACGGTTTGAAAAATCATATTTGTGTACTTATGTCTGAGTTAATTCCATGTGCAGTATATTAGAAGGAATTTTCAAACATATTGGTCTCGTGGCATGGACACAAGCTTGGAGTGCCATTGCATTTTAATTCCAAAAAAAATAAAAAATGATCAGAAAAACATGAAACCTTGCTTGATGTAATGTCATGCCACCAAGTTGATGTGGTAAAAAAAATTGGCCTGTTTGACAAAAGTCGGGACACACACCCATCACAAACCAGAGCAACTCACTAGAAGGCTCGTGGTTCCGAGAGGGAGCAATGCCTGTTTGATGACGAACGGGAGATAGCTTCCTCTTAAGGCCTTCAATTTTTTTCTATGTGTAACATGCACTAATACACTTGTCATGTGAAAAATTGAAAAATTTCAAGGATCATTTGACCTTTTGAAGACATTTATGTGATTTCCTAGCCACTTAATGACCGTAATTCAAATTTGAACTACATCTACATGCAACAACTAAACATAACGGTTTGAAAAATCATATTTGTGTACTTGTGTGCGAGTTAATTCCATGTGCAGTAAATTAGAAGGAATTTTCAAACATATTGGTCTCACGACATGGACACATGTGTGGAGTGCCATGTTATTTTCATTCCAAAAAATTAAAAAATGATCAGAAAAACACGAAATCTTGCTAGATGTAATGTCACGCCACCAAGATGATGTGGTAAAAAATTGGCATGTTTGACGAAAGTTTGGACACACGCCCCTCACAGACCGGAGCAACTCACTAGAAGGCCCATGGTTCCGAGTGGGAACAATACATGTTTGATGACGAATGGGAGATAGCTCCCTCTTACGGCCTTCAATTTATTTCTATGTGTAACATGCACTAATACAACTGTCATGTGAAAATTTGGAAAATTTCAAGGGTCATTTGAACTTTTGAAGACATTTAAGTGATTTTTAGCCATTTAATGACCGTAATTCAAATTTGAACTACATCTACATGCAACAGCTAACCATAACAGTTTGAAAAATCATATTTGTGTACTTGTGTGCGAGTTAAAAATCATCAAACGGTGTAAATATCTGGTGTTCAAAAAAGAAAATGTAAATCTGGCAAGACAATCGGCCCCACACGATTGGCACTCAATTTCGCGCCTCAAGGTTTGGAAGGTGAGTAGCTGGCGTTAACCGTCAGTTATTATGTTCACACACAGATTTTGCTGCGGGAATCGTGTGTAATTCAAGCTACAGTACTCGTAAATTCCGGCGAACAGCGTGTGTACTGTTCCCGGCGATCTAGATTCCGGTCGCCAATAAATAATACCTTGCTTATGTCCTCCCGCCTGCATTCTCATCTACATCCTCCCCTTGCTCTCTCTCTCTCTCTCTCTCTCTCTCTCAGATCTCTCCCATGGCGCCGCCGGTCTGCCCACGCATCGACGAGGAGTCGCCGCCCCCTGAGGACGCTCACTCGAAGAGCAGCGACGAGGACCCCTACGCGCCCTCGGACGAGGTTTCGCCGGACCCCCCAACTTTGGATTGGTTTTGGGGCCAGTACGATCTTTGTCTTTGGAAGTCACTGCCGCCAGCTGAGAAAGCCAGGCAAGTGGCTTTCAAGAAGGTATGGCAGAGGAGGATGCCAGTTACCAGGCCGCCTGTGAAGCCTGTGATGCCGCCTGGAAAAAGGAGGCGGCGGAGCTTTGGGGGCGGGCGCGTCATCATGCGGAGGAGGTGTACGAAGACGGGTACTTCGCGAGGAAGGACAAAGGCGCTAGGTGCCTCGTCGCTGCATGGAGGTGGGCCGATAAGCTCCAGCATGCCACCGACGAGGAGCTCCGGTGGGCGCCCAACGAAATGGCAAGATCGTTCACGCTCGTCTGCCTACAAGAGGCAGATCACTATGTCAAGCACCGTGAGGCAGAGGAAGCGCAGTACTGCCTCCGCGCTGGGAAGACGTCGTGCACCAGGGAGCTGAGGGGCTACCAGAATACTGACCCCAGGAGGGATTCTTAGTTTTAATATTGTTCGTTTTCAATTTTATGCATTGTACCTAGTAGTTAAGTATCATCACGTATATGTGATGGTATTATATATATTCTATGATGAACTAATGAACAATTAATATTATATATATTATGAATTCCATTTTCTAACTGTTTTTGTATACTAGTTTGAATCTATCTGTTATCATCCACATATACAGAATGGAAAGCGTATAAACACAAATTGAAACATAACATATAAGAATGGAAAACAGAGTACACACATTGAAAAAGAGCAATAAACAGAGCAATACTATGATTGTTGTGAATACATAGCTATCCACATCAAAACGACTCAACAAAATAAAACACGTCCATGAGACCATGACTAGCAGCACTTTGCCTACGGTAGCTCTTATCTCTGCCTTAACTCGTGCAAGCGTTCGTCCAAGTCGTCGACATGATCGGGGTACATCTAGAGCGTGATCTCGAGCTCCAAGGTGGTTATTTTATCGGAGATCACCACCTCAAGGATACGACGGCCATGTTCCTCTACTGCGCCCAGGTGGACACCTGGGCCAAGGAGGCGGTCGAGCCTACCGACCAGCGTGTTGGCATCGAGCGGGCCGCGCACAAGGTGAATGATGCGACCCATGCGAACGGCGCGGCAGGCATCCGCTGCAAGTACGACGCTGCCAGCCTCTGGTGCAAGTACCGTGTAGAGGACCTGCGCCCACTCCTGACGAGGAATGAGGGTACTGAGGGGGCGTGTACCTAGCTGCGACGCCCTATCGACAGTAGGCAAGCGTCGATGAATCCGCTCTTGCTGTGCCGCGTGCCGCGCCTCTCGCTCTGCAGCGCTCCAATAGTCTCGCTGTGCGGCTAGCCGCAGCCTATCAGCGCGAACGCGCCTAGCTTGCTCTGCGGCGCGCCATCGATCATGTTGTGCAACGAGCTACAGCCTCTCAGCGTTGACATGCCTATCTTGACCTGCGGCGCTGAAGTGCCATGCGCCAAGGGTCTGCTCAACCCTGGTGATGACGCGCATCACGACGTCATCTATCACGTTACCGGGGAGCACCGCGGCTTTGACGGGTCGTGGCGCCTTCTGGTTTTCCTCATTGACGAGGTTGATGGCAGAGGCGACGCTTTGGTGGGTTGGCATGCTTGGAAAAGGTGGATGTGCTACAGGCTGCGCTTGTTGCCTCCGTGCATCGCGCGCCACCTAGGTTTATGCGCAATATCGCTGGGCGGAGGGAAATGGGTGAGGAAATGGCGGGAAACAGTGGCGTGCTCATAAAACGCCATCAACTAATGGAAATGTAGCATATAGAAGGAACATCTAGCTAGCACAAGAGGTAGATGATGATGAGATGAACACGGACCACACTAGGGAACCCGTCGTTGATGAATTCATCAATCGCAAACGGTTGTACACTAGCAAGCATTTGCCCACAACACACACGGCTTATTTCATCACAAGCAGGTCGGATGGATCAACCGTATGCCATGTATCGCACATTTTCAAAAGTAATACGATAGACCTTCTTTAACATGTGTTGAAAAATAAAAAATAAATAAAAAACAAGGACCTCGAGGTTAAATTAACTCATGGGATGGGTCATATCAGTCATTTAATATGACAGATATGACCCATCCTATTAGTTAATTTAACATCAACACAACTTCCCATCTAGTCACCCATCTGATGGCTGCTCCAGTCTAAGCACACTTAACTTGAGATTTCTCTTACATGAGCTACTGGTGGAACAACTAGTCCTTGCTGATATAGGATGCCTCTTCGCATCCTTATGACGTATCCGGATGAATGCGTGTCCCCCAATGGCTAATAGATGTTGTGCAGACAAAGCATATCACATATGTCTTATTGGAAGCAATCATCTGTGATATTATCGGTCTTCGCACACATTTCTGATTACAAACCTGTTTGCCGTGTATCACACATATCTTGTTATATTGAACCATTTATGTTCTCTTGTCTCAATGCAAACAGTTCATCCGAGTGAACTGCATGCCGTATATCGCACACACCTTGATCTCGCTGACCGTTTCTTTTGTGTTGCCTAATCACAAACAGTTCATCCAAGTGAAGTGGATGCTGCATATCACACACACCTTCATCTGGCAGCCTGTTTCTTTTGTTCCTCCTCATCGCAAACATTTAATTAACCTGAACTGTATGCCCTAAATCGCACATGCAACCAAAATCTGAACCGTGTTTGATACATCCGTCATCACAGACGTTTTGCACCTTTTTTGATGGGTTTTTTACGCCACAGTTTGCGATTATTGCATCGCACACAGTTTCGTCGAAGGGTCTCTGATCGTAGTGTTGCGTTAGCAGCATCCTGCAGTACTGCAAGTTTTAGGTTGAGATCTTTTAATGAAATCAACAATGTATAGATCACCTCTACGTATACCTGTAAAGACCATATTATAATTATCTCTTCGAAAGACTTCAGTGAATAGAACATTGAAACCAAAATCGGCTAGTCTAGATGTGGAAAGTAAATTGTAGCCAAGAGATTCAATGAGCATAACATTTTGGATGGAGCTGTCATGTGAGATGGCCACCTTACCAAGGCGAACCACCTTACTCTTTGAGTTATCACTACAAGTAACATACTTTTGGGGACCCTCATTTTCAGTAAGCTCTCGAAACATATCCTTGTCTCCGGTCATGTGATCGGTAGATCCACTATCAAGAACCCATTCATTTCCTCCGGCCATGTAACCACGAAGGTTAGCCATAAGACCAAAGTGTCTCATTGACTCATCAAGATCAAAGTCACTATCATCATCCTCATCATAATATCCATGTTCAACATCTTCTTGTGATTGATCATCACCTAGAGAGAGTGATTTATTAGATTTATGATCATGACAATGTGCATCTTTATGGATTCTAATGACTTGTGAGATGATGCTACTAATGACTCCAAAATCTCGTTTGGCACGCATGAGATCACAAAGCTCAAATAGTCAATCACAAAATTTAGGATCATTAGGATTCATTTTATGAAAAAGTAATGGACTTTTGAAGAATCTCATCTAGATTTTTCAAAGAGTAGTTTGGAAAGCATTCCGCAAGATATCTCCATATAGTGTAAGCACATTCAAATGTAGGCAAGCATACAAGCAAATTTCTGGCAATCCTCTTATGATAAGATCAATAGCTCTAAGATTGCGGGCATGTCAAGATACTCACCGGGGGTGGGATGCAAGAGATCAATAGGAGGTGCATAAGGGCTAGTGTCGGTGATATACCCCACGGTGTAACCCGGCCGGAAATATAACCCGACCGGACTTGGCGACTCACTAGTGACTCGCCCTGACTGGATGACTCACTAAGTGACCCGCCCGAGCCTGGCGACTCGTGGGTGACCTGGCAAGCGGGTCAGAGGAACAATAGGACCCGGTGGCCCAGAAGGCGGCTCATGGAAGGCCGGCTCATGTTATGGTAGGCCGTCTTAAGAGGAAAGGCATAAGGAGTATTCTCTTACAAAGGAAGCAAGACTAGGATTCCACTTGTAATAGAGTAGTCCTAGTTCTACTAGGACTCTACATGTAACCCGCCCCTCCAACTTATATAAGAAGGAACAGGGCACCCCAAAAGGAAGAAGTTTCACAAGTTAAGATAGAAAAGTCAATAGCTCTCGAGGGAGAGGTAGCAAAAGAACACCCTTGTAATCGTGAGCATCATCATCATCATTATCAGTGAAGCAGGATGTAGGCTTTTACCTCCACCGAGAGGGGCCGAACCTGGGTAAAACCTCGCGTATCTTGGTTCCAACCAACCACTCTCAAGCTACCACATAGATGCGTTGGTCTCACGACTAAGTCCTCACACTAGGACATTTGTTGTGACAATTCCACGACAGTTGGCGCCCATCATGGGGCCCATGCATGGTGGTATTGTGTTCTTGAAGGGGTTTCTTCAAGGATCGAGAAGCTCGTGATGTGCCAAATGAAAAAGAGCCGGCACAGAAAATAACATCGTCGACGAACAGTCAAAGCGACATATACAAGACTTAAGAACAAGAGAAAATTAGGGTTGGGTCCATGTGCCAGCGCACACGACCAGATGATCCGTTGAGACCGGGTCAATTTCCGTTGCCGTTGCAAGTCGAAGTCCCGCAGCCGAAATCAATCAATACAAGGTACAAGTCGTCGAGATCGACAGGTTTTGATGATTCCGTTATCCGTGTCCAAATCCAATTGAGAGATCTACTTTCCTACGGGGTGTTTAAATCCAGACACTGCATAAAACGCATGTCAAATCCACCAAGTTGTCACAGCTACTACTTTTTCGACGTGAGGGCAAGGGAATAAAGAAACAAGCATCATTGCATGTCATGAGTCCCTAGGTTTAATGGAAAACTACCTTGGATGGAAGTCATAGAATACTAATACTAGCGCGTCAATTGCTAGCAGTAGTACCACCAAAGTTGTCATGCACAGGCGGAGGACGCGCTCACGTCGCACATACATAGGCTGCATAGCCCACGCACACACACGCAACCTCACTTGAAGGCTCTCCACTCTTTCGTCCAAACTGAACAAAGACTTGGCACGTGACAGGAGCTTACGTGCGAGAGACGACCAGGTCACCAGGGCACGCAGCAACACAGGCTTGTGTGGAGATCCATCAGTACAATTTGTGTGCAATTCTGAAAGCTTCAGGGGAAGAGTCCACGAGAAGGCTGGCTCGGTTCCTAAAAAAGGGGGGGCCACGAGGCCACAAACTGGAGGACACGGATCAGGGATAGTCAAACCGATAATGACCAGGACGAGCACGGGGGATCGACTCCGAGCCGCCTGCCTCTGCATGTGTCACGCTGGTGCGCCAAACCGCCCCTGCTAGGTCTCCTCCAAGCCTTCCGGCACGCCAAGTAGACGCCTCCGCTTCGCTGCATCTCCGCGGAGCCACATGCGAGCCGTAGTTGCCGCATCTTACTCCGGACTTGAGTCGTCCATTACGAGCCGCCATTGCCACGCTTCGCTCCAGCCTTGGGCCACCTTGGACGACCCTTGCCACTGCCTCAAATTGGTTGTCGCTCTGCCAGTAGCCTCCCCGCCTCGGTTCATTGCCGAGACGCGCCGGCCAGGCATCCTTGCTCCACCTCAACCCGCCATCATTGGCACTCCTCTGCCTACAAGCCGCCTCGCCTCGCTCCCACGGCCCCCACGCTGAGCCGTTCTGCCAAAACGCTGCCTCTACTGCGCGCTACCGCAACCCGCCTCCGGGCTCACCTTGCCCTGCTGGCTTACTCCAGCCGCAAGTCGGCCCTGCCTCGCCGGGTGTTTCTAGAAAGTCGCTGCCAGTCTCGTGCCGCCGCTAAGTCGCCTTGTTGAGTCTCCTCCGCCGCTGCTGTGAGCCGCCTTCGCCAACTCGCCTCGGTAGACGCGGGCTGCTTCTGCTGTGGCCTTGCCTCGTCGTCCGCCTCCATGACCGGTTTCTGCTGCGCGTTGTTGTCGCTCTAAACCGCCGCCGTTCAAAACAGTACTCAAATTGGTGTGCCCAATAACAAAGTGTGGAGGGGTTATTTCTCCTAACCTATTGACGAGACTGCGAGGAGGTGCAGATTTTAAACAATGCGAACGGAGGATGCTTCAGAAGAAAGTGCTGCAGGTGTTATACTACAGAGAACTCACGCCAAATATGACCCAGCTCCAAACGCGTGCGATCTGAATACGTTTGTCCAGCTTCAAACATAATGTTACCCTGTTGGAAGGAAAAGTGACTATGTTTTTTGAAAAGAGAGGGTCAAACCAGATACTTGTTTGACTCCCAAACACGTGCATGGAAGCAAAATCATTTAGTACTACAGAGTACTACTACGACCCACGCGGAGATCAAATGAAAAAAAATTGGGGCAGTATCTGCCAGGATCCTCAAGGGGGTCAACACAAAAATATTTTGGATACATATATGGATCAAGGGGAATTCAGTAACAGTACTGAAAGGTCATCTAGGGATGTTACATACGATCATCTATCGTCCGTACAAATCAGGTGATATTAATCTAAGTCTACTTTATTAGTACATATTGTTTTTCGTCAAAAAACAATTACTTCAATTTGTATATTTTTATATGCGGGACAATTATTCAAATAAAAAAGTGGATTATACCACGGGTATGGAGCACGTGCTGGCAATTTTCCGCACCAGCGTGCATTCATGCCACATTACCTAGTGAATGGACGCGTGCAAGCCGCTCCCTCTGCGTTTTGGTTAAACAACCAGCTGGGAAGAACCACTGGCTGGATTACTGACACAAATCATACAGGGTCATTTATGACCTGCCATAGTCTACCTCAAGTTTCCATGGATTTGCATCGCGTTATCAAACGCCAAGGATATACAATGAGTGTTGCGAAGATCATCAACTCACCATCTTGCCTCCAGCTTTAACATATTCCAGCGTTCTGTTGTTCAAGTATATGTCGGTTTATATCATGGTCAAGTATGGGGAGTCTCAAGACAACTCCTCGAGTCGTCCTAAGACTCAGGGGCTACGATGACATGACTTAGCAAATTTTGCCAGATTCAAGAACCCCGGGTCATTGGAGGGAAAACACCCCGGTCCTGGAGAATACTGCCACATTGGTGAAAATTCAAAATGTTGTTAGACAATTTCCGGCTTAGAAAGTACCTCGCAATCAAAAAAAAGTTCCAGCTCAATAGAAGAGTTTCGGGTTATAAGAAAAGATTCCGGTTGAATATCCGGCTCAAGGGAAATCTATCGCCCAGAATGTTTTGAGCTCTCAATATCCGGCTCAACATCCGGTTCAAGAGGAATTCATCTCTCGCAAGTTTGAGTTCTCAGAAAAATTAAAGGTTGTCAGAGAGCACCTGCTGCCATGAGGCGCGGTTAAAACATGGGTATCCTGTCTTAATGGCTGATTATCTTATGGGTCACTTGGGGGCTTCCAAACCTTCTGAGCAACTGAGTTTCTATGTTATGAATCATACTTGCATGTTTGTGACTTGCTTCTCCAATAGTTAACCTGCCAGCCTCTTACAAGTCAATTTTTAAAAGTCCATGAACTTGTTAAGGTTTTACGGGCGGTTTGTGTCATGTGAGAGGTCGGCTTACAGTTGGTAAGGGTGAACTATGAGGCTGACGCGACCTGCGAAAGCATATGGCCTAAAAGCCGTGGCTCGTGCGGACCTTGAAAGCACATTATGAGGCTGACACGGCCTGTGAAAGCGTACGGCCTAAAAGACGTGGCTCGTGCGGCCCATGAAAGCACTCGAATCATAGCGGCTGTGTGGCCCGTGAAAGCACTTGAATTTTAAGATAGTGTGGCCTATGAAAGCACTTGATTTTTTTGAATTTCTTTTCTTCTAGATATTTTTGATTTGCATCCATTGAAGATTTTTTTTGCTCATGTGTGTTTGGTACAATTCATGCCATGTAGCCTTGATTATATGACTCATAATTGAGCATATTTGGGTCTGATAATCCTCCCTGATAGCGGATCTAAGTCGCCAGGATATTCTGCCTTGAGCAATCAAAATCATGATATTTCATGCCTATTGGTCAATACCCGCTCCGGATTATAATTATAAGGTATCACCATGGTATCAATCTACATGTATGTCTTTCAATAAATGTATGATAATATTTGGGGTTTGGAAACCCGCCCTGGCTTCTGACGTTAAGTCGCCAGTATACTTTGGATTGCGCAATTGGAATCATGCGCTTACAAATATTTGGGTTGTCACCCTCACTGGATATGGTGATGTAAGCAGGCAATATGTGTCACGCCCAAGATGCGACCCTATCCTAAAGGAACTTGAAGGTCCCACCAAGGATAGAAGCGCATCTTGAAGACGCTTTTGCAAGGTGGATATCATTACATCAAACCATTACATAATAGTTGGGGATACATACATAAGGCACAAACGCCCCAAGAATACATCAACATCATACACAAGAGCACCATCCGACTACGGATGAAACAAAAACAGAAACTCAAACGACATCCACCCTGCTAGCCCAGGGTGCTGACCTGGAACCTATCCCCTGATCGAAGAAGAAGCAAAAGAAGAACTCCAAAACAAGCAAGCATCGCTCTCGTGTCATGATCATCGCATAACCTGTACCTGCAACTGTTGTTGTAGTAATCTGTGAGCCACGAGGACTCAGCAATCCCATTACCATGGGTATTAAGACTAACAAAGCTTAATGGGTAAGGAAGGGGTAAAGTGGTGAGATTGCAGTAGCGACTAAGCATGATATGGTGGCTAACATACGCAAATAAGAGCGAGAAGAGAAGCAACAGAATGGTCGTGAAGCCATCAATGATCAAGAAGTGATCCTGAAACTACTTACGGTCAAACATAACCCAAAACCGTGTTCACTTCCTGGACTCCGCCGAAAAGAGACCATCACGGCTACACACGCGGTTGATGCGTTTTAATTCGAATCTGGTGTCAAGTTCTCTACAACCGGACATTAACAAATTCCCATCTACCACATAACTGCGGGCACGGCTCTCGAAAGTTTATACCCTGCAGGGGTGTCCCAACTTAACCCATCACAAGCTCTCACGGTCAACGAAGGATATTCCTTCTCCCAGGAAGACCCGATCAGTCTCAGAATCCCGGTTTACAAGACATTTCGACAATGGTAAAACAAGACCAGCAAAGCCGCCCGATGTGCCGACAAATCCCGATAGGAGCTGCACATATCTCGTTCTCACGGCACACCGGATGAGCAAGGCGTCGGGTTGGCATAGACCCTGGTTGCCCAGGGGGCGCCGGACATCGCTCAGTTTGGACCAGCACTCGAAGGAGCACTGGCCCAGGGGGTAAATAAAGATGAACCTCGGGCTCCAGAAACCCAAGGGAAAAAGAGCTAGGTAGGCAAATGGTAAAACCAAGGTTGGGCTTTGCTGGAAGAGTTTTATTCAAAGCGAACTATCAAGGGGGTCCCATAAATCACCCAACCGTGTAAGGAACGCAAAATCAAGGAACATAACACCGGTATGACGGAAACTAAGGCGGCAAGAGTGGAACAAAACACCAGGCATAAGGCCGAGCCTTCCACCCTTTACCAAGTATATAGATGCATTAATTAAATAAGAGATATTGTGATATCCCAACATAATCCTGTCCATCATGGAGCAATCTTCAACTTCACCTACAACTAACAACGCTATAAGAGAGGCTGAGCAAAGCGGTAACATAGCCAAGCAATGGTTTGCTAGGAAGGGTGAAAAAAAGGTTGGAGGCTAACATGGCAAATTTGGGAGGCTTGACGAGCAAGAGATAGGTAGCGCGGCAAAGTGATAGAACGAATCAACTAGCATAGCAATGATAGTAGTGAGATCCAGGGTAACTGTCATCTTGCCTGAAATCCCGCTAGGAAGAAGAACGAATCCATGAAGAAGGAGAACGGATGAAGCCGAACCAAGCGTAGTTGAACGAATCCTAGTGATCGCAATGAAATAGGAACTATCAAGAAGAAGCGACACCAGAAAGAAACAAACAACATGGTAAATAGACAAGCATAATCATGGCATGATGCACAATCAAGTATGATGCATGTCCGGTTTAATGAGGCATGGCATGGCAAAGTGCAACAAACAATACTACAAGTTAAGTGGAGCTCAATATGCAATGAGTTGCATATTGACAAAACACCACATCAATTATTTAGTTCTCTCTCGGTTTTGTACCCAACAATATTAAATGTTATTAAACATGGCAAGGGGTGAAGCATATGAAAACTACCTATCTAGGCAATTTTAAATGAGGCCGGAACAACAAACAACAATTCCGGAAAATCCTCATGTCCATATTTCAAATTTGCTCATGTTCTGCCTAAACCATATTTTAGAGTTTTTAAACAGCAAAAGTAAGTGCACCAAGTTAAACTAGGCATTTTTCCACCCCATTTACATCTAAAGTTTATTTAAAACCGAGCTACGTTTATTTAGTTATGAAATAAATCATTTTAACATGGCATTTAAGAAAATTTAATCAAACAACATTTTAAGCATTTCAAACATGGATGAAAGTAGAAAATTATGAAACTAGATGAAAAACTAAGCATTTTTCATATATAAATTATTTACATATGATGCATAGTTAATTAGTTATTAGATGCATGAACACTAGGGGTTTTTCTGCAAATCTGTAAACCACTGGATAATTACTAAATTCGCCGGAGGAAAAAAACAAGAACTGGGCCGAATCTGGCTGGGCCAACAGGAGGAAAAAAATAAAGGGGCGTTGGCGGGGTGGCCTCACCATGGGCTCTTGGCCCGATCGATGCAAAGGGCTGGAGGAGGCCGGTCCCTGGGCTGCTCCTGTCTTGAGTCCCAAGACGCGCTTGATGCGGCTGGCGAGCGAGCGGGTCAGCGAGGCAGGGTCGGTCAACGCGAGCGAGGGGAGCGAGCTGCTCCCTCTCGTTACTGAGGAATCGAGACAACAACAGCAGGTTCAGGGCGACGGACGGCAGGAACAGCTGCCGGCGATGGCGGACCTCCGGGAAGAAGATGGCGACGGACGGAGGCGCGGTTCCGACCATAGGCAATGCGGGGCATGGGTCTCCAAGGCGACAGTTGCGTGCACTGAAGCAGAGGCAGGGCGCTGCTGGAGACGAACAAGGGCCGCGCCTGCAGGGGAAGCAGGGCCCGATGCTGGACGGCTTGGCGTCCATGGCAGCAGGGGACTCAGGAATGGCGGGAATCGAGCAGGGAGGAGGCCAGGAGGCGCGGGGACGACGGCTCCAGGCGACGGCGCACCCGACAAGAACTTGGCGACGACGGTTCCTTGCTGTGTCAAGAACAGTGAGAAAGATGTGAGAGAGAGTGTTATGGAAGGGAGAGAGACAGGGAAAGAGAGGAGAGGGACGAGGCCGGTCCTGGTCGTGGTCGCCGGAGGGCGCGGCCTGCGGTGTCGGCGAGGAGGCAGTCGGGAATGCCGGGGTGAGGTACGAGGCGACGAGGAGGAGGCAGGGCCTTGGGTGCTCGCGGACGAGGGACTTGTGGAGGTGGCTATGGAGCTCAGGGATCGATGCAGAGGAGGAGGCGCTTAGGAAGCACGGGAGCACGGCGATGAGGGTCGGCGTGGAGTGGATCGAGGGGGGCTGCTGGCATCTGGATCAAGGAGGAGCAGTGGAGAGAAATGTATGGGGAGGGATGGATCCCGAGGGGGGTTTGGTGAGTGGGTGGCGGTGGCTGATCCGAGGAGGGGGAAGGATGTAGGTGGCGGCGGCTAGGGGGGACAAATGTCCTAGGATTTAGGGTTAGATCTAAAAATGGACAAGGAGGTTTATATATAGGAAAGGGGAGATGAGTTTGGATCTTCTGATCAAAAACCGACGGACGAGAATAAATAGGCTAGGGAGTTCAATAAAGAAAACGGAGATGTTTTATAGATGTTTGGGGATGATCCAAATCCATTGGTAACGACAGAGCGGATCGGGTTCGGGACAACTTTCGGGCGCGCACACGAGGGGTCTGAGAGAGGTCAACGAGGACAAGGGCCTGACAAAATGACAACAGAGGCAAAGAGAGAAAGGTCAACTGCGAATGACTACGACTTTTTATGAAAACATGCAGATGCAATGCGCATGATGCTATGAGATGCGATGCATGACATGAACACAATGCAAAACAAAAGACAAAACCCAACCATGGAGGAAATAACATAACACATAGCCGGAAATGGAAAGAGTTGGAGTTACAATTATGGAAAGTACATCCGGGGTGTTACAACACTCCACCACTACAAGAGGATCTCGTGCTGAGATCGAGGATGGCACCGGAGGGAAACGGAAGAGGAAGAGAAGAGGTAAAACTAAGTTGCTTCTTCGACAGATGAGTGAAACCAAAGAACATTGAGAGGTTGAAAAAGTTGAAAGAAAGAACACAACGGAGTTGAACACAATTGAGAGCACTGCGGCAGAAAATAGAAACAAGGAACACCATTTGAACCTTGGAGGTTGCAAAGTTATGAATGACGAGTACACTGGACAAGAAGGAAATGGAACCACTCTGTTTGAAACGAGATAAACAAGGAACAAGGAAGATCAATCTCGGACAGCAATCCCGTTGAAAAGAGATGCAAGACTTGATAAGATGAAAAGAACTTGAAGAGAAGACACAACACTTCGGTTAAATGGATAAGCACGAAAAGAACACGATCCTCACACTTCGAGATGAATGAGTGAAAAGAGCAACATCACAACGCCTCCGGAAGAAATAATAAAAGATAGATCATTGGAATAACAGAATGGAGAAGAAAACGCCAACTTGTGCCACAAATGAGCTTGGAAAACACCCTTCCAAGATGGTTACAACGGGGTTGTTGGAAAACCAACAACGAAACGAATAAGCTTGTAGTGGGCTTATGGAAAACTTCTCAAAATTGAGGAAAAATTCTGCCACTACGGAAACAAATAATATAATTGATAACACCAACGAGATGAAAAAAACTTCTTCCAACAAGACGATATAGAGATAATTTGGATCATTGATACGCACCACAATAGCAACATTCCTTAGGGAAGGCTTTAGATGAAATATAACCCAAGATAACTCCAATGAAGAGATTGGTGGATTTAAAATATCTCATTCTTGACAACATGTGAATCATGATACACAAACTCAAATTGTGAAGAATGACATAACAACACCTCAAATGATAAGGTAGAGCGAATTGTACTTTAGAATGCAAAAAGAAGAATACTTGAACTCCTCAGAAACAACATGTGTTGGGCACCATGTTTATTTTAGAGTATAGCTTGGCGGGTCATAACTTCGAGAGAAATCTTGAAGAACAATTGAAGAATGAAGAGAATCCTTGATGAACCACCTTTTAGAGCCTCAATGAAGAACTCCGGTAATAAAAGGATGATAAAAAGAAGGAGAAGTTGAGAACACAAGGTGAAGCCTTGCCATGATTTAGATGGAGCTTCGCGACGATAATGCGGAAAAACTTGGAACTCCGGAAAAGAAAAGATGAAGCATCTCGAACCGAGAAATATGACATGATGAATAACTCTGGAAAGAAGAAACTAGATCACTTGGATGAAACAATAATAAAAATTACGTTATGCATATCCTTCACCAATTTAAATTGATGACAAGCAACGGATTTGGCATACTACTTATTCTTCTTGAGGGATTAAGGATAGATATAGCGCAAACTTGAGAAGGTATTGATGGAACCACCGGTGGGATTTGGAAAGAATGAATGAATTGATATGATAACCAAGGAAGTGAAATCTTGAACGAACCACCGTAAAAATTGGAAAAGAGAGTAGCAAGGGCACAATTCACTGGAAAGAATTTGAAAACAAATGGAGATACTTGAAGGGATTTAGTTACATGAGAACGAAGAGAATATGAACTGATTAGAGGATATTTGAACAATTCACCAGTAAGATTTGGAGAACAATAGCTACACGCTGAGAATGAAGAATTATGACATGATGGCCTTCAGAGGAAAGAAATGGAAACAACTCATGAAATGCTCCGGATGGTAAGGAAAGAATTCCAACAATCGAAAACAATTATGAGAGGATGGCATCAAGCTTGAACTATGCATCTTTGGAAGAACGGGTAAGGGTTTAAGAGGAACTCTTCTTGGGTCTTCAAAATCCGAGAATGACGAGGAGACATACCACCCAATTGTTGAGACACTCCGGAACAAACAAGAATAGAAATGATGAACCAACGACGAAAATATTCTGAAAGCGATCTTTGAGAAGGAATATGACTGATGAAAATTCATTCTTACGTCAAACTTCAAAAGACTTTGGGAATCGCTCCGGATAAATTAGAAGAGTGAGGTAAGATCCTGGGAAAAGAAATGTGGGTTAGGGCCCACTCAAAAGAAAACACCATTGAACAATTTTAAAGAGAGGTTGCACCGGTTGAATTAAATAGCTTGAATGAGAGAAAAACCTTGAAGTAACTCGAACAGATTAAGAATGGAAACATGATTCTTCTGAGATATCTTTAGCACTCCGGATACGAATAGAGAGAGGTGAACAATTATGGGATGTACTGGCATGGGATAGCATTTTAAACGAGGAAAGGGATATGATCAACACCTTAAGATTGAGTTGAAACCACCGGAAAAGAATACAAGAATGAAGAATGATGAACTCAAAGCTCCGTTAGTATCTTCCTGAGAATCACCGGATAAGAACATTGACGGGAAAAGAATGGAGAAACTTCACATCCATAAGATGGATACTTGATTAAGATATCTAAGTCCTTGAAGAAAAGGGTGGGAGGGCGGGAAAACAAAGGCAACTTGGGTAAGATGGAACAAACACCGTTGAGAAAACATAGAATTGATCTTGTGGATGTTGAAAATGATCGGATCCACTTGAAGAGAAGCGCACCGGTTGGAAAAGAGTTGACATGACAACCTCAATGATCAAGAAGGATTAGTACTCCCATAGAAATATGAGAACACCATTTAGGAAAGGGATAATTAGATTTATGCCCCTAGTTGTGTCCCACTCGTCTGTTTTACCCCTAATTCCCAAAAGTCACCGGTTCTGTCCAAGTCACTTTGCTCCTCTTATGCTTTTGCCCTTTGACCGTTTGACCGTCAGTTCGAAAACTTCATAACTAATTCATACTAAATCATAGAAATGCAAATAAGATACCAAAATGTTTAGAAAAGCATCACCTATATGTCAATGTCATTTGCATTCATGAAAAAAGTGTTAGGAAGTGCCCATCCGAGTTTTAGCTCTTATGCTACCACCATGAATAGTAAAATTTAAAGAATTTCAAAAAACTCAAAAAAAATTGGTGTCGAAGAATGACAAATGTTTTAAGTGTCTGCCAAGTTTCATCAGGGAATAACATTCGTGGGTGCCGCGGCAAAAAAAAAACAATCAGCACTCCAAAATAGATTATTTTTTTGCCATGACTTCCACGAATGTCGTTCCCTAATGAAACTTGGCAACCACTTAGAACATTTGTTGTTCTTTGACACCATATTTTTTTTTGAATTTTTTTAGAGTTTACTATTCATGGTGGTATCAAAAGAGCTAAAACTCGGATGTGCACTTTCCAGCATATTTTTCATGAATGCAAATGACACTGACATATAGATGATGTTTTTCTGAACATTTTGGTATCTTATTTGCATTTTTCTGATTAAGTATGAATTAGTTATGAAGTTTTCAAACTGACGGTCAAACGGTCAAAGGGCAAAAGCATAAGAGGAGCAAAGTGACCTGGACAGAACTGGTTACTTTTGGGAATTAGGGGTAAAACAGACGAGTGGGACACAACTAGGGGCATAAATCTAATTATCCCTTTAGGAAAAGGTATGGAATCAACACTTGACATCGAAGCAACTCGAATACCACAAATAAAACAAAACAATGGACTTGGCTTGCAGAATAAGCCGGAACAAACATATGATAGATCCCATATCGTATCATGTGTCTATTGGAAAGATATCCTACGAGATACTTGAATTCCCACTTATAAACTCCTGAAACTTTCTGGTTATGCAATCTGGTGTTGGGGATACAGGGGAAGCAATATATCTCACCCAAACTAACAATCCCTACATCCAGCTGTATCCATCCGTCAACACATAACCAAGAAAACTCCAGAAATCGTGTACCTCAACCTTCGAAAAGCATCCCTTATACGAGCTATGGCAATACTCCCGAACTCCCCAGTACTGGGTGGCGTCGAGGTTATCTCACCAACAACTGCATAAAAGAGATTTTCGATGTCGGCAAAACTCAGGTATTCCAGAACTGCAACGATAAAATTGTGACGACAACACCTCAGAGCTCAACTCCCTGGGACACTGCCACAACCCGTAAATGTCAGGAGGCACCAAGAACAATGTTCTCGTCACAAGAATATCGGAACAATCCCAAGATACCCACGTGATCCTAAAAAAATGTGAAAATTTGAGGAGAGGAAAGAGAAAACATCTACGTCGAGAGTCCTCACCAGAGCGACGAAGGGGGCCGAGGAGTAAAAAGAATCCTACCCTCCGATATGTATAATCCTAAGACTCAAAATAGTTTTCTTCTAGACTCAACAATAGCCAACAATCAAGGGGGCTCCTATGGTCGGTCGAGGCTCTGATACCAACTTGTCACGCCCAAGATGCGACCTATCCTAAAGGAACTCGAAGGTCCCACCAAGGATAGAAGCGCATCTTGAAGACGCTTTCGCAAGGTAGACATCATTACATCAAACCATTACATAATAGTTGGGGATACATACATAAGGAACAAACGCCCCAAGAATACATCAACATCATACACAAGAACACCATCCGACTACGGATGAAACACAAACAGAAACTCAAACGACATCCACCTTGCTAGCCCAGGCTGCCGACCTGGAACCTATCCCCAGACCGAAGAAGAAGCAGAAGAAGAACTCCAAAACAAGCAAGCATCGCTCTCGTGTCATGATCATCGCATAACTTGTACCTGCAACTGTTGTTGTAGTAATCTGTGAGCCACAAGGACTCAGCAATCCCATTACCATCGGTATCAAGACTAGAAAAGCTTAATGGGTAAGGAAGGGGTAAGGTGGTGAGGTTGCAATAGCGACTAAGCATGATATGGTCGCTAACATACGCAAATAAGAGCGAGAAGAGAAGCAACAAAACGGTCGTGAAGCCAGCAATGATCAAGAAGTGATCCTGAAACTACTTGCGTTCAATCATAACCCAATACCGTGTTCACTTCCCGGACTCCACCAAAAAGAGACCATCACGGCTACACACGCGGTTGATGCGTTTTAATTCGAATCTGGTGTCAAGTTCTCTACAACCGGACAATAACAAATTCCCATCTGCCACATAACCGCGGGCACGGCTCTCGAAAGTTTATACCCTGCAGGGGTGTCCCAACTTAACCCATCACAAGCTCTCACGGTCAACGAAGGATACTCCTTCTCCCAGGAAGACCCGATCAGTCTCGGAATCCCGGTTTACAAGACATTTCGACAATGGTAAAACAAGACCAGCAAAGCCGCCCATTGTGCCGACAAGTCCCGATAGGAGCTGCACATATCTCATTCTTAGGGCACACTTATAGGATCGAAAGTATGTCTAGAGGGGGGGTGATTAGACTACTTGACCAAAAAAAACTTATCCTTTTCCCAATTTTAGTCTTTGGCAGATTTTAGCTATCTTAGCACAAGTCAAGCAATCTTAACACAATTCAAGCAAGCATGCAAAGAGTATATGAGCAGCGGAAAGTAAAGCATGCAACTTGCAAGAATGTAAGGGGAAGGGCTTGGAGAATTCAAACGCAATTTGGAGACACGGTGATTTTTGAGACGTGGTTCCGATAGATGGTGCTATCATACATCCACGTTGATGGAGACTTCAACCCACGAAGGGTAATGGTTGCACGAGTCCACGGAGGGCTCCACCCACGAAGGGTCCATGAAGCAACCATGTTTATCCCACCATGGCTGTCACCCACGAAGGACTTGTCTCACTAGCGGTAGATCTTCACGAAGTAGGCGATCTCCTTGCCCTTACAAACTCCTTGGTTCAACTCCACAATATTGTCGGAGGCTCCCAAGTGACACCTAGCCTATCTAGGAGACACCACTCTCCAAGAAGTAACAAATGGTGTGTTGATGATGAACTCCTTGCTCTTGTGCTTCAAATGATAGTCTCCCCAACACTCAACTCTCTCTCACAGGATTTGGATTTGGTGGAAAGAAGATTTGAGTGGAAATCAACTTGGAGAAGGCTAGAGATCAGGATTCATATGGTAGGAATGGAATATCTTGGCCTCAACACATGAGTAGGTGGTTCTCTCTAAGAAACAACAAGTTGGAAGTGTAGGTTTGTTCTGATGACTCTCTCCACAAATGAAGAGTAGGTGGAGGGGTATACATAGCCTCCACACAAAATCTAACCGTTACACACAACTTGCCACACTCGGTGGGACCGAATTGGTAAACTAGGTTAGACCGATTTAGCAAATCTAGTGACCATTAGGATTTTCGATGGGACCGACATGCAACTCGGTAGGACCGATAGGGTTAGGGTTAGGGCATAACGTAATCTCGGTGAGACCGATTACACAAACTCGGTGAGATCGATTTTGGTAATAATCTAACCAGAGAGTTGGTCAGGTAAACTCGGTGGGACCGGTTCGCTCATTTCGGTGGGACCGAAATGTTAGGAAACAAGGAGTTTACATTGCAAACTCGGTGGGACCGATCGCTCATCTCGGTGGTACTGAAACGTTACAAAGGGAAACAGAGATATTACAACCCCATCTCGGTGAGACCGAGATCCCTATCTGTGAGACCGATTTGCCTAGGGTTTGTGGCAGTGGCTATGACATCTGAACTCGGTGGCGCCGGGTAGAAAGAATCGGTGGGGCCGAGTTTGACTTTTGGTTTAGGTCATATGTGGATATGAGAAAGTAGTTCAGGATTTTGGAGCATATCACTAAGCATTTTGGAGCAAGAGACTCATTAAGCAACACCTCATCCCTCCTTGATAGTATTGGCTTTTCCTATAGACTCAATGTGATCTTGGATCACTAAAATATAAAATGTAGAGTCTTGAGCTTGTGAGCTTGAGCCAATCCTTTTCTCCTTAACATTTTGAGGGATCCACTTTTCTCATCCATGCATGCCATTCATTGAGATTTTCCTGAAATATTCATCTTGGAATGATGTTAGCTCAATGAGCTATATGTTGTTAGGAATTACCAAAACCACCTAGGGATATTTGCACTTTCAATCTCCCCCTTTTTGGTAATTGATGACAACATATAGATCAAAGCTTCGACAAAAGATAATAAGAGTGAAAAATAGTCGCTTTGAGAAGTATGTGATAATCAAGAGCTCCCCCTAAATTTGTGCATAGTTTAAGATTTTCTTTGGACTGCAAATGCACAAGGAGTTAGGCTCATGGGTAACTCTTCCATGTCACATACATCTTGGTGGAGCGCTCAAAATGATAATAACTGAATACATGCAGTCATCACCAAGCAAAGTGAATGATCATATAGAGATAAATGAGATAATGTCATCCAACAAGCATAAATGTAGCCTATGATCAAACACATGATCATCCAAGTATCACAGAGACATAAAGTATCTCAAACAAGCAAATAAAGTTTAACCACCAAAGCAAGAGAGAACAAAAAGAAACACTCTCTCTCGAAGCCTATGATCTATACATTTTTCTCCCCCTTTGGCAACAAGTTACCAAAAAGTTCATAGAAAATGCATAGCACTAGATCGACTCTCAGGCTTGATCTTCAGGTGGTGGTGTAGATATGGCTCCTTGGACGAAGACTTCGGTAGATGTAGATGGAGATGGAGGTGTGGGTGCTGAAGCTGGTTGCACTGGAGCTGTAGGAGCTGTAGCTGGTGCATATGAAGTGGCTCTGGTGTCTGTCACTGGCACTACAGCTGATCTCTGAGCTCTAGGCACTCTGGCAAATGCATCAGTGGTTGTCTTGCCCTTCCTCTCCTCCGTATCATCCTGAAGCTGCTCAACAACAGACTGGATCTCAGTTACCTTCACATCCAAGTTATAGAACTTCTGCTCCATGATCCTCTCCAGGCTCTCCTGGTTTTGAGTCAAGGTGGCCAGCCCCTTCTCAATCCTCAGAGTGGATGCAATCAAGTAGCCTAGTTGATCCTGTTTGCTCTTCAGAAAGTACTGGGATGCCTCTTCCATTGTTGGCATCTTGGTAGCCTTCTCTGTCCTTGCCTTCTCCTTCTTGGCTTGAGCATGCACAGAAGATGGCTCATCTTCATTCATAACCACTTGGTTATCCTCAAAGTCTGGATAGATAGCAAAATGTTCCTTGTCCAGCAAGTATGTGCATGTGCCCATCTTGGAGTTTATCAACTCCTGGATCTGTGGGGCATACCCACAACTTCTTTTCTGGTCAGCTGCTGTCCTCTTGATAGTCTCAACAATGAGGCTCATGATCTTGAATTTTCTATGGCACATTAAATAAGTGTAGCAAGTTTATTGCATGGCCTCTGATCATGTTGTGGTCGCCTGTCTTGGGCAAGAGAGTGTGCTTGAGGATCCAGTTGATGGTTGGCAGTCCTGACAGAAGATAGTGTACAGATCCAAACTTATGTGTCTCAACTGCAGCATCTGGGATCTCTTTGTACATATGTGCCATAGTTTTGTGATCCATCTTCTTCTTGGCATAGACATCCAAGTCATCTTCCTTCTCCTTAGGTCCATTGATCAGATTTTCCCTATTCCTTAATAGTTGATTGGTACCTTGTACCTTCAGACATCCACACTATCATGCTATCTGGATAGAAGTGTGCTATGGAGTAGAATTGCATTATGAGCTCATCATTCCACTTTGTGAGCTTCTGCCCAACAAAGTCTGCAACTCCACAAGCACTGAAACTATCATACACTCCGGGATAGTGTTCCTCATTTTCCTTCTTGTAAGTCCAGTCCACCCACCTCATGTCACAAACTATAGGCTTCTTGTCCAACAATATTGTCTCATAGAAATCATGTTGTTCCTTAGTATGGAACCTGTAGTCAATAGCAGTCCTTCTCCTGATAGCATAGGGATCAGACAACCTCCACTGTATGAGTCCTGCATCCTTCCTCAGCTTCATGTTCTCAGCCACAGGATGAGCATCATTGTGGTCTGAAATCTTTGGCTTCAACTTTCTCAAAACATGCTCTTCATCATCTTCTTCTTCAGCGGCAGTTTCAGGCACTGGGGCCTTGTTCTTCTCAGCAGCAGATATGTTTTTGGTATTCCTCTTTGGTGCAGTCTTTGGTTTGGAGGTAGCTTTGGGTGCTTCTTTGGGCTTTGATGATGCAGCCCCTGACCTTATAGCATCACCCATAAGCTTCTGAGCCTTGGGTGCTAGTGCAGCAACCTCTTCTTCCTCTTCCTCGTTCTGGCTGTCACTTTGATCAGACATGTTACAAACACTGACTTCTGACCCTGGGAATAGATATAGATGAGATAGAGTGGATGAGCATCACAAAATACAGAGGGTTTTGCAAAAGAATGAGTCAAAAACTTAGTTTTAGTTTTCCATAGAAAGCATTTTGGATCAACCGATTTGCAAACTCGGTGATACCGAAGCAGCTTTTGGAACCTAAACTAGTGAACTCGGTTAGACCGAGTCACAGTTCGGTGGCACCAAGACTGCTAGGGTTTCACAAAGTCCTGAACTCGGTCACACCGATTTGCAATTCTCGGTCAGACCGAGAATCACTTCTGCAATGGCCTTAGCCGAATCGGTGGAACCGAGTTCTGCAACTCAGTGGGTCCGAGATGGTTTCGGCGGAAACCTAACCCTAAATTTTCAATTCACTACTAAACTATGGGTTGTTTTGACTGGATAGAGTAGTTTCAATCATGGCAAGAATCATGATGAACACAATGTGCTAGGAATCAGACAGGGATAGCACCATGATCGAGTCCATACCCTAGCTAGGCGATGGACTCGCTACGGCAGCAACAGCGGGGGTGAATTCTGTTGACGGTGGCGGAGACCAGCGACTGGAGGCGGCTGGCGACAAGGAGAACGATCCGGAGACCCTGGAGGCAGAGCGAGTTATGCGCGGGTGAAGGGGTTTGGACAAAGTTTCCAAATTTTTGCCCGTGAGTATTTATAGCCCGACCCTGTCAGTGTGACCGAGTAGAACAACTCGGTGGCACCGAGATGCATAACTGTTGACAGTTACAGCAACTCGGTGTGACCGAAAAGTTCAAATCGGTTGCACCGAGATTGAAAACCTAGATCAAATTAGTGATCTCGGTATGACCGAAATGGAAGAATCGGTCAGACCGAAACACACAAAGAAGTTTTGGAAGTTTTAGTCTATGACTAATCGGGGACTCTGGGTGCTCCTCACACAGAGTGGTTCAAATCTGACTTGATCAAATTTTGTGATGTAGCATGAATAGAGTTTGAGACGAGAGAAGCATAGATAGCTAGAGAAGGTTCTTAGGCATTCTTGTTAATCCACTTGGCAAAAGAAAAAGAAACCAATCAATCAAAGAAACAAGTGGATGTCCTTGAATGAGTAAAATATGCAACCAACATGCTCACACAATAAAATGGCAAATGAAATATGTGGCCAAGCATGCATAGCCAATTCTAGCATCTATCAAACAATTGGCAATGACTAGGTCATCTGTATATGAGTATATTGACTTAGGAGTCAAATGAGAACATTTGATCACAGGTCATACTCATTGTTTAAGCTCAAGTGGGGTTACCACTTTTACATAATGCATTGATGTGTTCACACCATTAGAGTTGCTTTGACTCAATTCTTAGAGTTAAACTCCCCCTAGATGTGAGATCCCCCCTTAGAGGGATAAACTAACCTTGGGTTTTGTTGATGATGACTTCATGTAGGTGTTGAAGATGTGGATGCTCAATGTTGATGTAGATCATTTGGAGCAATCCCTTGGAGTGAGTTGCACTTTCAATACCTACACGGGTTAGGCACACACAAGATGATGTCTATGAAAGCATTAGGTTACCTTGTCCCTTGTCTTACCAACAAGAGGGTTTGTGACTCCTTGAACTAGTGCAAGATGTGGAAGTTGATTGCACTTGTAGTTGCCAAAACGATATGAGTGAAATATGTTGGCAGAGTCACCCTCAAGAACTCTCTAGTTCTTCTTCTTCGGGATCCACATCATCTTGATGGGAATCCTTGGAGTTGTAGTCGTACTTGATGAAGTAGAGCTTGATGTAGTCTTGAGAACCCACTTGACCAATGCATTAGGTGCTTCTTCAAATGCATCAATCTCCTCTTGAAGCTTGTCCTTCCCCTTTTGCTTGTGGTATTGTGGTGGAAGATCATCTTGAGCTTGTGTCCCTTTGAAGGAAGTAGGATCATACTTCTCTTGTTGAGGAACAAACTTCGTCTTTGGGTATTGATCTTCTTCCCACTCAACTCCATTGGCATTGAACTTTCGTTCAAAACCAACACCTTGGTTCTTCCGCTGCCTTCCTTGCTGGCGTACAATTTCCTCAAATTGCTTACTCCCGGCAAGGCTTTTTGATGTAGGGCGGAACCCTAGGGGCCGATCTTTCACGTTTGGAGTGGATCCTACGGGGAAACACGAAGAACGCACGGAAATCACAAGGGAAAACACAGGGAGAAACGAGAGAATCACTAAACCGACAAGTAATCGATCACACAAGGGCTAGATCACCGAACACATAAGGTAGCACAAGATTCAAAATCAACAAAGGAAAGATACAAAGGTAGCCGTTCTTCTCCGTGAGGAGGCCTTGATTGTCTTCCCTTGAAGGGGTCTTGAATCCGCTTGGGGGATCTTCTCCGAAGAGGTCGTGAGCTCCGAGGAGAAGTAACCAAATGGATGAGCAAGGCTCTCACACAAAATATGAGCTAAACCAATGCTAACCCTAAAACGTACGGGATGAGGGAGTATATATAGTCAAAGGGCGAAGGGGTACATGGGCCACGGCCCAAAGGCGCTGCACGCAGGCAGAGGGCGCTGGATGTCCGAGCGACGAGCCGGATGTCCGGGCGCTCACGAGGTGCCGGATGTCCGGGCTGGAGGGGCCGGATGTCCGGGCCAGGGAGTTGACTCTTTTGTTCACTAGATGGGTGATGCCGGATGTCCGCTCGGAGGGGCTGGATGTCCGCGGCTTCGGGAGGCGTAGGATGTCCGGGGCAATCACTGGATGTCTGGGCTGACGGGGCAAGCCTCTGTGCTCCCTGGACACCGGTGCCGGATGTTCGGGATTTTTGGCCGGATTTCCGGTGGGGACCGAATGTACGAGCGGGACGTCGAATGTCCGGTTCCTGTATCTTCTTCTGCAGATGCCTAGCCTTGTGGATCTCCAGGGGCCGGATGTCTGGGGTCCTGGCCGGATGTCCGGTGCCTGGAGGCTGTTCTTGCCTTCTTCCATTGGTTCTCTTCTTCCATGGACTTGGGGTCTTGACCATCTTCATGTGCATCCTTGGGAGGGTCCTCTTGGTACCTAATCATGCACAACATTCCGGATTGAGGTAGTAGCCATGTCTCGAGAGGATCATATGAGATATCATTAAGGAGAGAAGTCACCTCGGTCTCAAGACCTCTAGCTCGTGCTCTAGTCATGGGTCCTCTTGGTGCTTGGTGAGACGATGGAAGGTCCATGGGGATGACCGAAGGATGCTCCGCATCATCTCCCCCCCCCCCCTGGGAAAGATCCTACCTCGGACCGAAATCCTCATCACCATGGTACGGGGAGAGATCGGAGACGTTGAAGATGTCGCTCACATTGTACTTGTCGCATGGGAGATCGATCTTGTAAGCATTGTTGTTGTAGCGTGCTAGCACCTTTAAGGGTCCGTCGGCTCGAGGGAGAAGCTTGGACTTGCGTTCGTTGGGTAAGCGGTCCTTGCGAAGGTGTAGCCATACGAGGTCTCCAATGTTGAATATCATGGGATGCTTGTTGACGTTGATCTTGGTCGCGAGTCGTTGTACTTGGCGCTCGATGGTGTGCCTTGTATCTTCATGCATCTTCTTGATGTAGCTTGCACGGGCGCTTGCGGCGACGTTGGTGCGCTCTTGTAGAGGAAGAGGTAGAATGTCCAATGGGGACAACAGGTTGAAGCCGTAGACGACCTCGAAGGGGGACTTGTCGGTCATCGAATGTCTTGCACGGTTGTAGGCGTACTCGGCAATGGGTAGACACTCGTCCCACTCCTTGATGTTCTTCTTGATCAACACGCAAAGTAGAGTGGAGAGTGTACGGTTCGTCACCTCCGTTTGGCCGTCGGTTTGAGGATGGTATGCGGATGAGAACAAGAGCTTGATTCCAATCTTGCCGCATAGGGTCTTCCAAAAGTAACTCAAGAACTTGACGTCGCGATCGGAGACGATTGTCTTTGGTACTCCATGGAGACACAAGATTTCCCTACCAAAGAGATTTGCAACGTGTGATGCATCGTCTATCTTGTTGCAAGGGATGAAATGTGCCATCTTAGAAAATCGGTCCACAACAACAAACACGGAATCCTTGCCATTTTGAGTTCTAAGCAAACCAAGTACAAAATCCATGCTAATGTCTTCCCAAGGTTGATAAGGAATAGGAAGAGGCATGTAAAGACCATGGGATTGAGCTTTAGACTTAGCTTTGCAACATGTAGAGCATCGGGTGGTGAAGCGTGAGACGTCACGGAACATCTTGGGCCAAAAGTAGTTCTTGGAGAGCGTGGCGAATGTCTTGTCGCGTCCAAAATGTCACATGAGTCTGCCTCCATGAGCCTCTTGCAAAAGGAGCAAACGAAGAGAAGACTCCGGAATGCACAGTTTGTTAGCTCTCATAAGATAACCATCCTTGATGTAATATTGTTCCCAAGATGTATGCGTCAAACATTTAGCATAAGGAGTTGCAAAAGATGGATCATTAGCATACAAGTCTTTTATGTGCTCAAAGCCAACAACATTCAACTCTAGTTTAGTGACAAGCGTGCATATGCGGGAAAGTGCATCGGCAACTACATTTTCCTTACCCTTAATGTACTTGATCACATAGGGAAAAGATTCAATAAAGTCACTCCATTTGGCATGACTCTCGTTCAACTTAGTTCGACCTTTTAAGTACTTAAGTGTTTCATGATCGGTATGTATGACAAACTCATGAGGTCTAAGATAATGTTCCCAAACATGTAGCACACGCACTAAAGCATACACTTCTTTGTCATATATGGGATAGTTAAGTTGAGCACCGGAGAGTTTTTCACTAAAATATGCAATGGCTCGTTTTTCTTGCATCAAAACTCCGCCAATTCCGGTACCACTTGCATCACAATGAACTTCAAAAGTTTTGTCAAAGTTGGGCAAAGCAAGAATCGGAGCATGAGTAAGCAAAGACTTCAGCTCATCAAAAGCGATGGATTGCAAAGATCCCCGAACAAAAGAAGCATTCTTCTTACTCAAAGCATGCAAAGGAGCAGCAATAGTGCTAAAATCTTTCACAAAGCGACGATAAAAACCCGCAAGACCAAGAAAACTACGCACTTGTTGCAAATTGGTGTGTTGGGGCCAAGTTTTAATTGCTTCAATTTTAGATTCATCAACATGGACTCCCTTGGAAGATACAAGAAAACCCAAGAAAACCACTTTGTCAACACCAAATGTGCACTTTTCATGTTTGCATATAGACTTTCCTTGCGAAGGGTTTGCAAAACAGCCCTAACATGATTAAGATGCTCTTTCATGGTTTTGCTAAACACAAGAATATCATCGAAGTAAACCACAACAAAGACTCCAATATAAGGGCGAAGCACATAATGCATGAGACACACGAAAGTACTGGGAGCCTCCGATAAACCTATAGGCATGACTAACCACTCATATAAGCCAAATTTGGTTTTGAAAGCAGTTTTCCATTCATCACCCTCTTGTATGCGGATTTTATACTAACCACTTTTAAGATCAATTTTTGAGAAAAAGTTGGCTCCACTAAGTTCATCAAGCATATCATCTAAGCGAGGAATGGGATGCCTATAGCGAACGGTAATAGCATTTATAGGTCTACAATCGGAACATAAGCGGAAACTTCCATCGGGCTTAGGCACAAGTATAATGGGAACGGCACAAGGGCTTAAGCTTTTCACGTACATGACCATTGTCGATTAGTTGTTGTACTTGCCTTTGAATCTCCTTAGTTTCTTCGGGATTGACACGGTATGGAGCTTTGTGTGGAAGTGGCGCTCCGGGGATGAGGTCGATTCGATGCTCAATGCCTCATAGAGGAGGTAGACCCGGAGGTAGCTCATCGGGGAAAACATCTTGGAATTCGTGCAAAAGAGATTGAAACACTAAAGGTAGCTCGTGAGAGGTGTTAGTTTTTGGTTCTCCATCCTTGCACACAAGGACAAAGTGCATAACACTTGATGGGTTCTCACACACTTCTCTTATCTCACTTTTTGTGGCGAATAGGACTAGGTTTTTCTCTCTAGGCGAAGAGGCGCTCAAGTTTGGCTTGTGGCTCTCACTCACTTTTGGGTGGATCACTTTCTCACTCTTCTCTCCATGATGGGTGTCTTGCTTGTCGGCTATCACTTGACTAGGAGACATAGGTCGTAGCACATATTATTTCCCTTTCATCTTGAAGCTATAGTGATTGGTGCGCCGGTTGTGGATGACACCACGGTCGAATTGCCATGGTCGACCAAGACGGAGGTGGCAAACGGTCATGGGGAGCACATCACACTCCAAAGTGTCTTCATATGCACCAATTTTGAAGGAGACTTGGACCGTATGCTCAACTCGTATAGTGCCGGAGTCACTTAGCCATTGAACCTTGTAGGGGTGCGGGTGCTTCCTCTTGACCAATTGAAGCTTGTAGCATAATTCTTCACTTGCCAAGTTGTGACAACTACCTCCATCGATGATGACCTTGACGGACCTTCCATTGATGCCGGCCTTGGTGTGGAAGATATGGCATCGATGGTCTTCTTCTTGTTGATGTTGAAGAGTCAAGACCTTGGAGACAACAAGAGCGGGGCTCGTATCTTCATCACAAAAGACTTGATCATCTTCATCCTCGTTCACGCGCCGGTGCATGGCCACTTGCTCAAGAGCTTCCATCTCCTAATCACTCATGGAGTCATATGTGCCATCGTCGTTGAGGATCATGGTGTGCTTGTTTGTGCGTTCATAGGACTTGTGGCCTCGACCGCCGCAAGTGAAACACTTGAAGGACCTTGTCTTGACGGTCTCATCGGCCGGAGTAGATGACGAAGCACACGGCTTGAAGTTGCTTGTAGTAGAAGGAAGATGACTTGAACTTGCCGAAGTTTTCTTGTAAGTTGACTTGTCGTCGTTTCTTGGAGAAGGCTTGGTTGATGTCGAAGTTGGAGTAGTTGTTGAAGCTTGGTTATTGGAGAAGACGTAGGTCTTGGATGAGTACTTGGCGTACTTGAGGTCATCTTGCACTTGACGTTCCGCCTTTGTAGCTTGATGCACGAGCTCAATGAGGTTGGAGTAAGGTTGGAAGTCGGCGATCTTCTTGATGGGATGATTGAGTCCATTCTAGAATCGTGCCATTGTTTGCTCATCATCTTTCGTGACATTTCCTTGTAGTATTCTTCAACACTCTTTGTTCCTTGCTTTAGGAGTTGTAGCTTCTTGAAGAGATCGCGGTTGTAGTAGGTTGGCACAAAACGTGCTCGCATGACATCCTTCATTTGAGCCCAAGTGGTGATTGGAGGTTCACCTCTTGCTTGTCGGCGCTCAAGGACTTGTTCCCACCATATGAGCACATAGTCTTGGAACTCAAGTGATGCCATAGCGATCTTCTTCTCTTCCTCATAGTTGTGCAAACGAAAGATTTTGTCGACCTTCAATGCCCATGAGAGGTATTCTTCGGGATCATTGCTTCCATTGAACTTGGGCATTGTGAATTTGAGTTTGTCATAGTGTTGCTCTTCATTGTGTTGTTGGCGATGGTGATGATGACACCCTTGACGTGGAGGGTAATCGTCCTCATGTTGCTCTGGGCATGGAGGAAGTCCATGATCGACTTGCTCTTGTTGAACTTGAGGTTGAGGTGGAGCTTGACGAGCTTGTTGAGGAGCTTGAGGAACTTGACGTTGCACGCGCGGTTGGTAGTTCCTCTCTTGGATTTCTTCTCGAAGGGCTTCCTCTTGATTGCGTCGTTCGCGATTGCGGTTGGCGATAGCTCGACTTGATTCTTGAAGGGCACGTTGCGCCTCAAGAGCTTGTGCTTCACGTAGTTGTTGTTGAAGACGTTGAGACTTGATGTCTTGTTGCTCTTGGTGTAGACGCGCTCGTTCTTCTTCTTCTTGGCAACGAAGACGTTGTCGTTCTTAAGCTTGGGCAAAAGAGACTTGATTTCATTGAGGACGACGGGCTTGCTCATCGACTTGCTCTTGTGAATGCTTGACATGTAGCGGGTTGCGAGATGCATGATGATCTTGACACGCGGCTCGTCGAAGAGTGTTCGATGATGGTGTACTTGAGCCGGAGAAGGAGTCGTCGGAGTGTCGACTTGAGTGGCTCCGTCTTGAGTATGACGATGTAGAAGGAGGGCGGTTCACCAACAAGGCGCGGATCTCGTCCATTCTTGCATCGTTCTCTTGTTTGTGCGTGTCGAGCTTGTTGTCGAAGTAGTCTCGTGTACGTTGCTCGGAGAGTCGCAAGTCGGTGGCGAGGTTGTCGATGCGGTCGTTCATTGCTTGTTGCTCTTGATGCAACGCTCGTTATGCACCAAAGAGGTGGCTCTTGGTGACGTATGATGACATGTCGTCGTCTTGCTCGATGAAGAGTGGGTTGGTAGAAGTACTCGGCCTATCAATCATTCCAAGCAAAATGTGAGTGGTAGAAGGAGAAGAACTTATACCAATGTACCTTGACCGATGTTGATGATGAATGAAGTTCACTCAAATGCGGACAATGAAATAACACTATTGGTACCAATTCTTGTCGGTTCTCACACCTACACAAGTAAAAGCTTATGGTGAAGCTTGGTTAGGATGGTGGCGCAAAATTTGATGCAATTGAAAGTGAGATTCAATAATGTTGGAAAAGATTCACAAATTTGCAAATGCAACAAGTAGACCAAGCAAGTGGGGGTACACGGAAACACACACGCAGATATATAAATGGGATTGTGCAAACCAAACATGAGCCAAAATGTGGAATCCACGAAAATGCTCATGTTGCACAATACTAGAGAGACGGTAGCACGATTGCACAATAGGCAGATATGGAACTTGTGCACAACCTACTAGGCAAAAATGCAACGATCTCTATCCCAAGTATGCTATATGTATGGTATTTCGGTGCTATGATCCAAGATGATCTTATATGAAAATCTTAATGTAGTATGATGCTATGATTCTTGCTTATAAGCTCTTTGCTTATCTTTCCTCTTTGCTTAAAAGCTTGGGTGGCTCTTTCACTTTTGAGCTCTTTTCTCATGCAAAACTTCACGAACCAAGATAGCAATTGTGTATGCTATGACAACTTTGTGACACACAAGTTGATTCCAAGATATGCACCACGGTGGTCTGGTATGTATGCTATGGAATATGATCATTAATGTGCACAAGTCACGTTGCCGGCAATACTCAATGGCTAGTCTCGATGGGTAAGCTACGCAAAAGTAAGGCCATGTGGGGTATCAATGCAATTGCAAGGTATGACAAAGATGTCGTCGAGGTTACCGTCCTTGGCGATGACGAGTAGTCGATGGAGATGAGCGGTGGTGATGGTGACGTCGAACCATACCTATATAGCCGAAACACAATAGGACACGAGAACCACAACTCAAAATCTCTAAGACCAAAACGTGTCAAAATCGACATAGGAGGTAGCAGTGAGCGGTGGTGGTGTTTGTGGAAATGTTGGGAGTTTGCGGAAGTAAGCGTGGGCACCGGGGCAAAATTGGGGAAAGTATGCTGAAATGGGCGCGGGGGATGGAGTTGCTGCTCCCAGGGGCCGGATGTCTGGGCCAGCTGCCGGATGTCCGGGGTGCAAGATGTCCGGTGGACACGAGGCGGATGTCCGGGCTCTGGATCGGGGACGAACATGATGAACTCCACGGGAAAAATTGCAACTCCAGGGCAAAATTCGGACAAATTGGTGGATGGAAATCGCGGGAGAGATGGAGAAAAGCTAGATCAACTCGATGCAAAGCAGATCCGTGGATCAAATACAACAAAACTTCATCACACCAAGAAATCACAAAAAAAATTGGGGCTATTTTTGGTAGGGATTTTCGGATTTAGGACGAAAACGGAAAATCAAGCTAGAAAACACGGGGTAGGGGCTCTAAAAACGTGATCAACGTGGCTCATGACACCAAGATGATGTAGGGCGGAACCCTAGAGGCCGATTGTCGGTGTACTAGAGTAGGGGTACCCTAGTATCCCGAACTTGTGCACGGCCAGTTGCAGCGCCCCGCGGCAAGGCTTGCCGGGCGATCGCCAAGGTCCTCCGTGGTTCCTTTGGAGCCATTCAAGAACAAAGTATTCAAGCCAAGGAGACAAGGCCCCGGCAAGAGGAGCTTGCCGGGAAGGCCAACCAAGGCATATCAAGGAACTTGCCGCAACGCGCCACGCGTCTCGGCAAGGCCCGGTGAGCGACAAGCTTCCGGACGCGACAAGGCAACGACCGCGGCAAGACGCTTGCCGCGGCAAGCGGCCACTCTGTACCCACGCTCCAGCACATCTACCAACGTGTCGCCCTGGGGCCTTTCCAGGTGTGCGTGGCGGAAGGCTGTGCAGCCAGTGGTGCGCGGTGGCATGCGATGCTGACAAGATTGCCATCGTGGCAGGCGGTGGCGCCCCTGACGGTCCGTTTCTGCACTGTTTGGGCGACGCAGACGGGCATTTAATGCCTTTGTCCCCTGCCGTCAGGGTTAGGTAGGATACACTGTACAGGTAGCTGTACCAACCACCTCTCTTTTTATGTTTTTGCCATTGTTTACGTTGCCACCTGTCGGTGACCCCTTGAGCATATAAAAGGAGGCCCATGCGCAACGTAAAGGGGGGTTCGGCTCAGTTCGAGGCCAGAAAACACTCTCGCTCGGTCTCGTTAGCTGCTCATGTGTACTGTAACACTAAGCGCTCCCGAGCAAGAACACAATACAACCAGACAAGCAGCAGTAGGAGTGTTATCTCTCCGGAGAGCTCCGAAGCTGGGTAAACTGCTCGTGTGCTTCGCCTCGATCTGCTCTTCGTGCGACCTCCGCCCCCCGCCGAACCGAAAGGGGCCCGGTCCGCCGGCCCCATAGGTGTTCGTGGATCAGCTTCCCCGACATCTTTGGCGCGCCAGGTAGGGGGCGTCGAGATTGCGTGAACCTGATCCGGCGTTCACACGAGCTAGATCTCCATTTTCTTCATCGACATGCCACCAAAGAAGAAGGCTTCGGCGGCAGATGTTGCGTCCGTGTCGATCCCACCACTACTGGAGCAAACGAGTGGTGGAATAGACGCCGGCGGAAGAACGGACGCCGACGAGGGAGCTCACGACGCTGCCAGGTCCAAGGGCAAGGCTGCGCAGACCTCGGTGTCCGTGCACGTACCGCGCCCATCTCAGGAGGCGCAGGACCGACAGCGTCATGGTATTCGTAGTACCATACGTTTGTTGGACCAAGATCAAGGGGGTGGATCCCGGGGCGCTCAAGACCAGCATGCACGCCAACGTGCCGGCACGAGCGAGACACGGTCGCCCGGACGGGATGCTGCTCCTTCTAACATAGTTAGAAGTCCGAGCATATCCCGCTCCTCGCGCCGTCCGCCACTGCCGCCCACCACTCCAGCAGAAGCTTTGGCGCGAGCTCTACTGCTCCTGGATTACCCTCCGACGTCAGACAAGATCGACGAACGGAGGGCCACCATTCAGAGTCTCATCGGCTACGCCAACGGCGACACTCCGCGGCAGCCGAGTACATCGCTGCTGCGGCAGGGCTGCCAGACGCGAGCCAGTGGCGACGAAACCGGTGGGGGTGCAACCACCCTGCACTCCCCACCCCGAAGGCCAAGATCGCCGACTCGCCGGATCCACCTTGACAGCGACTCCACCGCATCATCGGATCCACGAGCTCGTCGCGATCAGCGCCAAGTTCTTCACGATCGACAGCAAGAAGACGCCCGAACTCGTATCGAGCGCCGAAGAGAAGCGCGGCGTCAATCAGACCAGCGCACTGGGCCCTCTATGGACATGTATGCACCAGGGGAACCAGGCGATTTGCCGTACGCGGTAGGTTGCCCTGCGTTCACTTGTGAGCTGCGGCAAGTCCAGTGGCCCAGCAAGAAGAGTTTCAAGCCAGACGTACCAGAGAAGTATGATGGCAGGACGCATCCGTCGGAGTTCCTCAGCATCTATACCATTGCCGTGCAAGCTGCTGGGGGACGAGACGACAAGATCCTTGCCAACTACTTCCCACTGGTGCTCAAGCCCAACGTTAGATCCTGGCTCATGCACTTGCCGGACAACTCCATATCCTCCTGGGCGGATCTGTGCCATTAGTTTGTCGGCGCCTTTACAGGCGTCCACAAGCCTCATGGCCAAGAAAGTGACCTTCATCTGCTCGCCCAGAAGGAAGGAGAGCCTCTGCGCAAGTACATTTAGAGATTTAGCAATGTGCAGCACAACATCCCAGACGTCCACCCTGCCGCGGTAATCAGCGCGTTCCATCAGAACGTGCGGAACCGAGGATGCGGGAAGAGATGGCGATGTGCAAGATCAGAGACGTCAGTGAGCTATATGCCCTGGCTAACAAGTGTGTGCGTGCTGAGGAAGGGAGGAAACTCCCCGGAGAAAATGCAGGAGCAGGAGGATCTGATAGTGAGGAGACTGCCCCGGCAAGGAAAAACCGGCGGCGGAACAACAGGAAGAAGAAAGGTAAAGAGGTGCTAGTTGTTGAGCAGTCCGGCAACGGAGGTGGCGCCAACAACGCCAAAGCTGGTGGCTCCGGCAAGGAGATCGCCGCAGAGGCTGTGGCGGTCGCCGACAAGCAGGACGGCAACAACAAGCAGTATTGCAAGATCCACCGCACTAAGGGCCATGATCTCCAGAGCTGCAAGAAAGTCGAGCAGCTTGTTGAGCAGCAGAAAGCTGAATACGAGCGACGCGACAAGGAGAAGGCCCAGGAAGGTGCTGGAGGATCTGGCAAGAAACGTCCCGGCCGAGGAGGACGCCGCGGCAATGCCAAGAAGCGGCAAGGAGACAGACCTCCTCGCGGCTGCGACAAGGATGAAGACGACGATGACGACGAAGACATGGATGATGAGGAGACCGATGAGCAGGAGTTCCAGAAAGCCACAAAGGTTCTGTGCATTGACGGTGGTGCTTCTCTGCATACTTCACACCGCCAGCTCAAGCAATGGGTGCGGGAAGTCAATGCAGCAGAACCACCCGTCGAGTCATGCAAGCCTCTGAAATGGTCCAGCACACCTATCATCTTTGATATTGAGGACCACCCTGATCGCATAACTGCGGTCGGGTGCTTGCCGATGTTGGTTTCACCAACTATCCGCAACCTCAAGGTCACTAAGATGCTAGTTGACAGCGGGGCCGGCTTAAACCTGATCTCCTCCGCGGTACTCCAGAAACTCCAGATCCCTGACAGCGAGCTCGAAGAGACTGGCACATTCCAAGGAATCAATCCGGGAAGGAGCAAGCCGAAGGGAAAGATCACGTTGCCAGTGACGTTTGGCAGCGAGCTGAACTTCAGGACTGAGAGGGTCACTTTTGACGTTGCTGATTTTCCATTGCCTTACAATGGGATACTCGGCCGTCCAGCACTCGCCAAATTCATGGCAGCCTCTCACTATGCCTACAACATACTGAAGATGCCAGGCCCGATAAGTGTCATCTCTGTCCCCGGCGACAAGAAGGATGCCCTTATATGCACCGACAAGATCTACCGGGAAGCAGCAGCTACAACAGATTGCAAATCACTTGCCACCGAAGCTCCCGGGGGGAAGAAGAAGACCAAGTCCGGCAAGAGTTCTGATGCCCACTCCGGCAAGCGCACCTCTACGGAGTGCTGCGCTACCGTCGAGGACGCACCATCGAGCTCCACCGGCAAGTGTAAGAAGGCAATGGCAGCTGCACCAGAGACCAAGAAGGTGTCCGCCAAGGAGGACGACACTGGTGGTACCTTCACCATCAGTGCCACCCTCGACCCTAAATAGGAAAGCGCGCTCGTTGCTTTCCTGCGGGTGAATGTCCACGTGTTTGCATGGCAACCGTCTGACATCCCAGGTGTTCCCAGGGAAGTAATCGAGCACCACCTCGCCGTCTGTCCTCATGCGCGGCCCGTCAAGCAGAAAGTCAGAAAGCAAGCAGTGGAGCGCCAAGAATTCATCGCAGAAGAAATCAAGAAATTGGAAGCAGCAGGCCTTGTCAGAGGAGTGCTCCATCCTACGTGGTTGGCCAATCCTGTAGTCGTGCGCAAGGCTAACGGAAAATGGAGGCTTTGTATCGACTTCACTGATGTCAACAAAGCTTGTCCCAAAGATCCATTTCCCTTGCCGCGCATCGATCAGATTGTTGACTCCACGGCCGGATGTGATTTGCTCTCATTTCTTGATGCATACTCAGGATACCATCAGATCTTCATGGCAGAAGAGGATGAAGAGAAGACTGCATTCATCACCCCGTGTGGCACGTATTGCTTTGTACGGATGCCTTTCGATTTGAAGAATGCCGGTTCAACATTCGCAAGGGTAGTCCACCATGCTTTTGAGCCGCAAATGCACAGAAATGTGGAAGCCTACATGGATGACATAGTGGTCAAGAGCAAGGACAGGGATACCCTAATTCAAGATTTAGAAGAAACATTTGCAAATCTGCGCAAGATCAACCTCAAGCTGAACCCTGAGAAGTGTGTGTTTGGAGTCCCCTCCGGCAAGCTTCTCGGGTTCTTTGTGTCTCAGCGGGGAATTGAAGCCAACCCCGACAAGATCAAGGCCATTGAGCAGATTGAAGCACGAAAGCGCGTCAAGGATGTACGAAGGCTTGCCGGTTGCGTGGCTGCTCTCAGCAGGTTTATCTCTAGATCTGCTGAGCGCGCCCTGCCATTTTTCAAAATATTGAAAAAGGCAGGTCCAATGAAATGGACTCCGGAGGCGGAGGCTGCGCTGCAGGACTTAAAGAGATACCTGTCCTCCACTCCAACACTTGTCGCACCTAAGCCACAAGAGAAGTTGCTGCTATCTATAGAGGCAACCAATCAAGTGGTTAGTGCTACGTTAGTGGCGGAGAGGGAGGCAGATGATGAGCCAGCAACCACGGCAGATGCATCCAGCGACAAGCAGGGGGCTTCATCGTCAAGCTCTGGTCCCGACAAGAATGGATCTGCGCAAGCGTGTGAGAAGATGCAGAAAAGGATGGTGCAGCGCCCATTTTACTTTGTCAGTTCCCTTCTGCAGGGAGCTAGGTCAAGGTACTCTGGTGTGCAGAAGATGCTTTTCGGCCTTCTCATGGCCTCGAGAAAGCTGCGCCATTACTTCCAAGCACATGAGATCACAGTCATCACTCGTTTTCCGCTGAAGAGGATACTGCAGAATCCAGAAGCAACAGGCAGGATTGTTGAGTGGGTGCTGGAACTGTCAAGCTTTGGCCTCAAGTTTGAGAGCACTTCAACAATCCAAAGCAGAGCATTGGCAGAGTTCATAGCGGAGTGGACGCCAACACAAGATGAAGAAATTCCAGAAATGAGCATCCCCGTCAAGGAAGCAAGCAAAGAGTGGCTGATGTACTTTGATGGTGCCTTCTCGTTGCAAGGCGCCGGTGCGGGCGTGCTACTTGTCGCACCCACCGGAGAGCACCTCAAGTACGTAGTCTAGATGCACTTTCCCAAGGAGCAAGCAACGAACAATACTGCAGAGTATGAAGGTTTGCTTGCCGGTCTCAGGATCGCAGCAGACCTTGGGATCAAGAAGCTCATTGTCAGGGGTGACTCACAGCTTGTCGTCCGCCAAGTGAACAAGAATTATCAGAGTCCGTTGATGGAAGCTTACGTTGATGAAGTGAGAAAGCTAGAAGAGCACTTTGACGGCCTACAAATGGAGCATGTTCCGAGAGCTCAGAACGACATTGCTGATGGCCTATCGAAGTGCGCCGCACTCAAGTTACCTGTGGAACCAGGGATCTTTGTGCTCAAGCTGACTCAACCATCTGTGACACCGTCAACTGGACAGAGCAACAAGAGGAAGTTGATTTCTGGTGACTATTTTCCGGCAGAGCTCCCCGAAGCCGCCGCCAAGAGGGTCCCCAAGATCAACACCAAGAGTGCTGAGGAGCAGTCTGCTCCGGCAAGCCTTACGGTTTGTTCCGTTGAAGCAGACGCTCCCGACAAGTTTTGCTCCGGCAAGCTTGCCGGGGAACATCAAGCTCCGGCTGAGCCTCAGGTTCTCGCCGTAGAAGCGGATGTTCCCGCAGCAGCAGATGTGCCTTTAGTCCTTGTTGTCGAGCCGCAAGCTCCAGCATGGGCACAGCAGATTGTCCATTTCCTTCAGACAGGAGACCTTCCCGAAGAACAAGGAGAAGCGGAAAGAGTAGCCCGGCAGTCAAGTATGTACCAGTTTGTCGACAACACACTGTACAGAAGAAGACTCAACGGTGCGAACTTGAAGTGTATTCATCGGGAAGACAGACAAAAGCTGTTGGCAGAGATACATGGAGGCATATGTGGTCACCACATTGGCGCAAGAGCGCTTGCCGGCAAAGCTTTCCGGCAAGGTTTCTTTTGGCCAACAGCTCTCCAGGATGCAACTACACAAGTAACCAAGTGTGAAGTGTGCTAGTTCCATTCCAAACAGATACATCAGCCAGCTCAAGCTCTCCAGACGATCCCTTTATCCTGGCCATTTTCGGTCTGGGGGCTCGACATCCTCGGCCCCTTTCCCCAAGCTGTCGGGGGCTTTGAGTACTTGTACGTTGCAATCGACAAGTTCACAAAGTGGCTGGAAGTGGAACTAGTGAGGAAGGTGACAGCACAGTCAGCAGTCAAGTTCTTCAGGTCAATTGTTTGCCGTTTCGGGATCCCTAACAGGATCATCACCGACAACGGCACGCAATTCACGAGCAGCACCTTCATGCAGTACGTCCAAGATCTTGGCGCCAAGGTCTGCTTTGCTTCTGTTGCTCATCCAAGAAGCAACGGTCAAGCAGAAAGGGCAAATGCTGAAGTGCTGCGCGGGCTCAAGACCAGAACTTTCGATAGGCTACGGAAGTGCGGAAGGAACTGGATCGAGGAGCTGCCGATGGTTCTTTGGTCGATCAGAACGACGCCAAATCGAGCCACTGGCCAGACACCTTTCGCTCTAGTATATGGAGCAGAGGCAGTTCTCCCCACGGAACTCGTATACGGATCACCTCGAGTGCTCGCTTATGATGAGCTTGAGCAAGAGCAGCTGCGGCAAGATGACGCGCTGCTCCTTGAGGAAGATCGTCTTCAGGCTGCTGTACGAGCTGCTCGATACCAACAAGCTTTGCGCCGCTACCATAGCCACAAAGTTAAGGCCAGAAGTTTTGAGGAAGGTGACCTTGTTCTTAGGCGCGTTCAGTCCGCCAAGAATTCCAACAAGTTGACGCCAAAGTGGGAAGGCCCTTACCGGGTGAAACGAGTCACTAGGCCCGGTGTTGTCCGCCTTGAGACCGAAGATGGCATTCGGGTGAGCAACTCCTGGAACATTGAGCATCTTCATAAGTTTTACCCGTAGGGCGCGGTTGCCGGAACCTGTTCCGGCAACCACCTTTTGTACAAGTCTTGCCGATGTTGCATGTAATCCTTTGTACAAAGCCGGGCGCAGATCCTGTGCATAAGTAAAGCTCATGTGTTCCGCACATCTTGTCAATTTCATGCATTATATTCTTACTTGCATGCATTATCTGATACTTTGTGCAGCACCTACCTCCGGTAAGCAATAACGAGCCATAAGGCTCCATATCTTTATTTTCTCTTCTTTCTTTTTCTCAAAAGGAAACGAAGGTTCCCCCGCACACAAGTTTGCCGGGGGGAAGGAGAAGGTAATGGTGTGGACTAGGCATCGTTCAAGGAAGTTTCGCCTTGCCGGAAAGCAAACGACAGAAAAGCTAAGTTGCCAAAGTTTGAGCAATTAGTTTTAATTTTTAAGTTATCTTCCTCGAACGACCGTGCTTTGTATGGAAAACCTGTGCGCGGAGGAACCAACTCGTAGCTAGTTGCGCCCTTATTTTGTTTCGAGTCCGCTCAACAACTTAAGTGTTGGGGAACGTAGCAGAAATTCAAAATTTTCCTACGCGTCACCAAGATCTATCTATGGAGAAACCAGCAACGAGGGGAAGGAGAGTGCATCTACATACCCTTATAGATCGCTAAGCGGAAGCGTTCAAGTGAACGGGGTTGAAGGAGTCGTTCTCGTCGTGATTCAAATCACCGATGATCAAGTGCCGAACGCACGGCACCTCCGCGTTCAACACACGTACAGCCCGGTGACGTCTCCCACGCCTTGATCCAGCAAGGAGAGAGGGAGAGGTTGAGGAAGACTCCATCCAGCAGCAGCACAACGGCGTGGTGGTGGTGGAGGAGCGTGGCAATGCTGCAGGGCTTCGCCAAGCACCGCGGGAGAGGAGAAGTACTTGTGAGAGGGGGAGGGCTGCGCCAGAACTTCGTCTGTCGCTCCCATGCGCCTCCCCACTATATATAGGGGTGGAGGGGCTGGTTTCTTGCCCTCCAAGTCCATTGGGGCGTTGGCCGAGGTGGGAGGAAAGAAATCCCATCATTTCCTTCCCCACCGATTGTTATCCCCCCTTTTTAGGGATCTTGATCTTATCCCTTCGGGATATGATCTTATTCCTTCTAAGGGGGGATCTTGTTGCGCCTTGACCAGGGGTGTGGGGCCTTTCCCCCACAACCCACGTTCATGTGGGTCCCCCCATGCAGGTGGGCCCCACTCCGGAACCTTCTAGAACCTTCCCGGTACAATACCGAAAAATCCCGAACATTTTCCGGTGGCCAAAATAGGACTTCCCATATATAAATCTTTACCTCCGGACCATTCCGGAACTCCTCGTGACGTCCGGGATCTCATCCGGGACTCCGAACAACATTCGGTAACCACATACAAGCTTCATTTATAACCCTAGCGTCATCGAACCTTAAGTGTGTAGACCCTACGGGTTCGGGAGACATGTAGACATGACCGAGACGTTCTCCGGTCAATAACCAACATCGGGATCTGGATACCCATGATGGCTCCCACATGTTCCACGATGATCTCATCGGATGAACCACGATGTCAAGGACTTAATCAATCCCGTATTCAATTCCCTTTGTCTATCGGTATGTTACTTGCCCGAGATTCGATCGTCGGTATCCAATACCTTGTTCAATCTCGTTACCGGCAAGTCACTTTACTCGTTCCGTAACACATCATCCCGTGATCAACTCCTTGGTCACATTGCACATATGATGATGTCCTACCGAGTGGGCCCAGAGATACCTCTCCGTTTACACGGAGTGACAAATCCCAGTCTCGATCCACATAAAACAATAGATACTTTCAGAGATACCTGTAGTGCACCTTTATAGTCACCCATTTACGTTGTGACGTTTGATACACCCAAAGCACTCCTACGGTATCCAGGAGTTACACGCTCTCATGGTCAAAGGAAGAGATACTTGACATTGGCAAAGCTCTAGCAAACGAACTACACGATCTTTGTGCTAGGCTTAGGATTGGGTCTTGTCCATCACATCATTCTCCTAATGATGTGATCCCGTTATCAACGACATCCAATGTCCATAGCCAGGAAACCATGACTATCTGTTGATCACAACGAGCTAGTCAACTAGAGGCTCACTAGGGACATATTGGGGTCTATGTATTCACACGTGTATTACGATTTCTGGATAATACAGTTATAGCATGAATAAAAGACAATTATCATGAACAAGGAAATATAATAATACTACTTTTATTATTGCCTCTAGGGCATATTTCCAACAGTCTCCCACTTGCACTAGAGTCAATAATCCAGTTCACATCGCCATGTGATTAACACTCACAGGTCACATCGCCATGTGACTAATACCCAAGAGTTTTAGGTTTGATCATGTTGCTTGTGAGAGAGGTTTTAGTCAACGGGTCTGAACCTTTCAGATCCGTGTGTGCTTTACAAATCTCTATGTCATCTCCTAGATGCAGCTACCACGCTCTATTCGGAGCTATTCCAAACAACTGTTCTACTTGGAGCTATTCTAAATTATTGCTCCATTATATGTATCCGGTCTCTCTACTCAGAGCTATCCGGATAGGTGTCAAGCTTGCATCGTCGTAACCTTTACGACGAACTCTTTTACCACCTCCATAATCGAGAAAATTTCTTAGTCCACTAGTTACTAAGGATAACTTTGACCGCTGTCCTGTGAGCCATTCTTGGATCACTCTTGTACCCCTTGACTGACTCATGGCAAGGCACACTTCAGGTGCGGTACACAGGATAGCATACTGAAGAGCCTACGTCTTAAGCATAGGGGACGACCTTCGTCCTTTCTCTCTATTCTGCCGTGGTCGAGCTTTAAGTCTTAACTTCGTACCTTACAACTCAGGCAAGAACTCCTTCTTTGACTGGTCCATCTTGAACACCTTCAAGATCATGTCAAGGTATGTGCTCATTTGAAAGTATTATTAAGCATTTTGATCTATCCTTATAGATCTTGATGCTCAATGTTCAAGTAGCTTAATCCAGGCTTTCCATTGAAAAACACTTTCAAAATAACCCTATATGCTTTAAAGAAATTCTACGTCATTTCTGATCAACAATATGTCAACAACATATACTCATCAGAAATTCTATAGTGCTCCCACTCACTTCTTTGGAAATACAAGTTTCTCATAAACTTTGTACAAACCCAAAATTTTTGATCATCATCAAAGCATACATTCCAACTCCGACATGCTCACTCCAGTCCTTAGAAGGATTGCTGGAGCTTTGCATACTTATTAGCATCTTTCGGGATTGACAAAACCTTTCGGTTGTATCACATACAACCTTTCCTCATTAAAATCGTCGAGGAAACAATGTTTTGACATCCTATCTGCAAGATTTCATAAATAATGCAGTAATCGCTAATATAATTCCAACAGACTCTTAACATCGCTACAAGTGAGAAAATCTCATCATAGTCAACTCCTTGAACTTGTCGGAAAACATCTTAACGACAAGTCGAGCTTTCTTAATGGTGACATTTACCATCATTGTCCGTCTTCCTTTTGAAATCCATCTGTGCTCATTAGCCTTACAACCATCGAGCCGTTCTGCCAAAGTCTACACTTTGTTTTCATACATGGATCCTCTCTTGGATTTTATGGCCTCAAGCCATTTATCGGAATCCGGGCCCACCATCGCTTCTCCATAGCTCGTAGGTTCATTGTTGTCTAGCAACATGACCTTCAAGACAGGATTACGTACCACTCTGAAGTAGTACACATCCTTGCCATCCTATGAGGTTTGGGAGTGACTTGATCTGAAGTTTCATGATCAATATCATAATCTTCCACTTCAATTGGTGTAGGTGCCACAGGAACAACTCCCAGTGCCCTGTCACACACTAGTTGAAGAGACGGTTCAATAACCTCATCAAGTCTCCACCATCCTCCCACTCAATTCTTTCGAGAGAAACTTTTCCTCGAGAAAGGACCCGATTCTAGAAACAATCCATATTGCTTTCGGATCTGAATTAGGAGGTATACCCAACTGTTTTGGGTTTCCTATGAAGATGCATTTTATCCGCTTTGGGTTCGAGCTTATCAACCTGAAACTTTTTCATATAAGCGTCGCAGCCCCAAACTTTTAAGAAACGACAACTTAGGTTTCTCTAAACCATAATTCATACGGTGTCATCTCATCGGAATTACGTGGTGCCCTATTTAAAGTGAATGTGGTTGTCTCTAATGCCTAACCCATGAACGATAGTGGTAATTCGATAAGAGACATCATGGTACGCACCATATCCAATAGGGTGCAACTATGATGTTCGGACACACCATCACATTATGGTGTTCCAGGCGGTATTAATTGCAAAACAATTTCCACAATGTCTTAATTGTGTGCCAAAACTCGTAACTCAGATATTCATCTCTATGATCATATCATAGACATTTTATCCTCTTGTCACAATGATCTGCTACTTCACTCTGAAATTACTTGAACCATTCAATAATTCAGACTTGTGTTTCATCAAGTAAATATACTCAACATTTACTCGAATCATCTGTGTGATATTCACTGCATGCCTCAGCACTCATTCGACTGCACACATCAAAATGTGTTACTTCCAACAAGTTGCTATCTTGTTCCATCTTACTAAAAATGAGGCTTTTCAGTCATCTTGCCCATGTGGTATGATTTGCATATCTCAAGTGATTCAAAATCAAGTGAGTTCAAACGGTCCATTTGCATGGAGTTTCTTCATGCATATATACCAATAGACATGGTTCGCATGTCTCAAACTTTTCAAAAATGAGTGAGTCCAAAGATCCATCAACATGGAGCTTCTTCATGCATTTTATACCGATATGACTTACGTGGCAGTGCCACAAATAGGTGGTACTATCATTACTATCTTTTGGCATGAACATGTGTATCACTACGATCGAGATTTCAATGAACCATTCATTTTAGGTGCAAGACCATTGAAGGTATTATTCAAAATAAATAGAGTAACCATTATTCTCTTTAAATAAATAACCGTATTGCGATAGACATAATCCAATCATGTCTATGCTCAACGCAAACACCAAATCTCGATGGTAGAGGGAGCGTGCGATGCTTGATCATATCAACATTGGAAACACTTCCAACACATATCGTTAGCTCACCTTTAGCTAGTCTCCTTTTATGCCCTAGCTTTTATTTCGAGTTACTAACACTTAGCAACCGAACCGGTATCTTTTACCCTGGTGCTACTAGGAGTACTAGTAAAGTACACATTAACATAATGTATATCCAATATACTTCTATCGACCTTGCCAGCCTTCTCATCTACCAAGTATCTAGGGTAATTCTGCTCTAGTGACTGTTCCCCTTATTACAGAAGCACTTAGTCTCGGGTTTGGGTTCAACCTTGGGTTTCTTCACTAGAGCAGCAGCTGATTTGCCGTTTCATGAAGTATCCCTTCTTGCCCTTGCCCTTCTTGAAACTAGTGGTTTCACCAACCATCAACAATTGATGCTCCTTCTTGATTTCTACTTTCGCGGTGTCAAACATTGTGAATACCTCAAGGATCATCTTATTTATCCCTGATATGTTATAGTTCATCACGAAGCTCTAGCAGCTCGGTGGCAATGACTTTGGAGAAACATCACTATCTCATTTGGAAGATCAACTCCCACTCAATTCAAGTGATTGTTGCACTCAGACAATCTGAGAACAAGCTCAACGATTGAGATTTTCTCCCTTAGTTTGCAGGCTAAGAGAATCGTCGGAGGTCTTATACCTCTTGACGTGAGCACGAGCCTGAAATCCCAATTTCAGCCCTCGAAACATCTCATATGTTCCGCGATGTTTTGAAAACGTCTTTGGTGCCTCTACTTAAACCATTTAACTGAACTATCACCTAGTTATCAAAACTCGTATGTTCGATGTTTGAAACATCCACAAACGACATTTGGGGTTCAGCACACTGAGCAGTGCATTAAGGACATAAGCTTTCTACTGTTTGCATAATTGCTACTTTCAACTTTCAACTATATTTTCTCTAGGAACATATCTAAAACAGTAGAACTAAAGCGCGAGCTACGACATAATTTGCAAAAATCTTTTGACTATGTTCAAGATAATTAAGTTCATCTTATGAACTCCCACTTAGATAGACATCCCTCTGGTCATCTAAGTGATCACATGATCCGAGTCAACTAGGCCGTGTCCGATCATCACGTGAGACGGACTAGTTAACGTCGGTGAACATCTTCATGTTGATCGTATCTACTATACGACTCATGCTCGACCTTTCGGTCTCCGTGTTCCGAGGCCATGTCTGCACATGCTAGGCTCGTCAAGTTAACCCTAAGTGTTTTCGCTGTGTAAAACTGTCTTACACCCGTTGTATGTGAACGTAAGAATCCATCACACCCGATCATCACGTGGTGCTTAGAAGCGACGAACTGTAGCAACGGTGCACAGTTAGGGGAGAACACTTCTTGAAATTTTGTAAGGGATCATCTTATTTACTACCATCGTCCTAAGTAAACAAGATGCATAAACATGATAAACATCACATGCAATCAAATAGTGACATGATATGGCCAATATCATTTTGCTCCTTTTGATCTTCATCTTCGGGGCTCCATGATCATCATCGTCACCGGAATGACACCATGATCTCCATCATCATGATCTCCATCATCGTGTCTTCATGAGGTTGTCACGCCAACGACTACTTCTACTTCTATGGCTAACACGTTTAGCAATAAAGTAAAGTAATTTACATGGCGTTCTTCAGTGACACGCAGGTAATACAATAAATAAAGACAACTCCTATGGCTCCTGCCGGTTGTCATACTCATCGACATGCAAGTCGTGATTCCTATTACAAGAACATGATCAATCTCATACATCACATATCATTCATCACATTCCTCTTGGCCATATCACATCACATAGCATACCCTGCAAAAATAAGTTAGACGTCCTCTAATTGTTGTTGCATGTTTTACGTGGCTGCTATGGGTTTCTAGCAAGAACGTTTCTTACCTACGCAAAACCACAACGTGATATGCCAATTGCTATTTACCCTTCATAAGGACCCTTTTCATCGAATCCGTTCCGACTAAAGTGGGAGAGACTGGCACCCGCTAGCCACCTTATGCATCAAGTGCATGTCAATCGGTGGAACCTGTCTCACGTAAGAGTACGTGTAAGGTCGGTCCGGGCCGCTTCATCCTACAATACCGTCGAAACAAGATTGGACTAGTAACGGTAAGCATACTGAACAACATCAACGCCCACAACTACTTTGTGTTCTACTCGTGCAAAGAATCCACGCAATAGACCTAGCTCATGATGCCACTGTTGGGGAACGTAGCAGAAATTCAAAATTTTCCTACGCGTCACCAAGATCTATCTATGGAGAAACCAGCAACGAGGGGAAGGAGAGTGCATCTACATACCCTTGTAGATCGCTAAGCGGAAGCGTTCAAGTGAACGGGGTTGAAGGAGTCGTTCTCGTCGTGATTCAAATCACCGATGATCAAGTGCCGAACGCACGGCACCTCCGCGTTCAACACACGTACAGCCCGGTGACGTCTCCCACGCTTTGATCCAGCAAGGAGAGAGGGAGAGGTTGAGGAAGACTCCATCCAGCAGTAGCACAACGGCGTGGTGGTGGTGGAGGAGCGTGGCAATCCTACAGGGCTTCGCCAAGCACCGCGGGAGAGGAGGAGTACTTGTGAGAGGGGGAGGGCTGCGCCAGAACTTCGTCTGTAGCTCCCATGCGCCTCCCCACTATATATAGGGGTGGAGGGGCTGGTTTCTTGCCCTCCAAGTCCATTGGGGCGTTGGCCAAGGTGGGAGGAAAGAAATCCCATCATTTCCTTCCCCACCTATTGTTATCCCCCCTTTTTAGGGATCTTGATCTTATCCCTTCGGGATATGATCTTATTCCTTCTAAGGGGGGATCTTGTTGCGCCTTGAACAGGGGTGTGGGGCCTTTCCCCCACTACCCACGTTCATGTGGTTCCCCCCTGCAGGTGGGCCCCACTCCGGAACCTTCTAGAACCTTCCCGGTACAATACCGAAAAATCCTGAACATTTTCCGGTGGCCAAAATAGGACTTCCCATATATAAATCTTTACCTCCGGACCATTCCGGAACTCCTCGTGACGTCCGGGATCTCATCCGGGACTCCGAACAACATTCGTTAACCACATACAAGCTTCCTTTATAACCCTAGCATCATCGAACCTTAAGTGTGTAGACCCTACGGGTTCGGGAGACATGCAGACATGACCGAGACGTTCTCCGGTCAATAACCAACAGCGGGATCTGGATACCCATGATGGCTCCCACATGTTCCACGATGATCTCATCGGATGAACCACGATGTCAAGGACTTAATCAATCCCGTATTCAATTCCCTTTGTCTATCGGTATGTTACTTGCCCGAGATTCGATCGTCGGTATCCAATACCTTGTTCAATCTCGTTACCGGCAAGTCACTTTACTCGTTCCGTAACACATCATCCCGTGATCAACTCCTTGGTCACATTGCGCATATGATGATGTCCTACCGAGTGGGCCCAGAGATACCTCTCCGTTTACACGGAGTGACAAATCCCAGTCTCGATCCGCATAAAACAATAGATACTTTCGGAGATACCTGTAGTGCACCTTTATAGTCACCCATTTACGTTGTGACGTTTGATACACCCAAAGCACTCCTACGGTATCCAGGTGTTACACGCTCTCATGGTCAAAGGAAGAGATACTTGACATTGGCAAAGCTCTAGCAAACGAACTACACGATCTTTGTGCTAGGCTTAGGATTGGGTCTTGTCCATCACATCATTCTCCTAATGATGTGATCCCGTTATCAACGACATCCAATGTCCATAGCCAGGAAACCATGACTATCTGTTGATCACAACGAGCTAGTCAACTAGAGGCTCACTAGGGACATATTGTGGTCTATGTATTCACACGTGTATTACCATTTCCGGATAATACAGTTATAGCATGAATAAAAGACAATTATCATGAACAAGGAAATATAATAATAATACTTTTATTATTGCCTATAGGGCATATTTCCAACATTAAGTGTGCTGCAACTAGTCGTGACAAGGTTTCTTGTCGGAAGCGGCACCGCCAGCAGGCTGCTGACGTCCCGCACTCAGCGCTCGCGGCTCAAGTGCCTGCGCCGACAAGTTCCCTAAAAGCGTAGGGTAAAAACATACAAAGAAAGGAATCTAGTAAAGGAAATAACGTAGCAATCGATACCAGAAATAGAGTTATATTACAAGATAACTTGTCGCAGCTCTAACAGATTGTTCCCATGACATGACCAGCCGCGACAAGGAAAAAGATAAAACGGGCGGCCTAGTCTACGCTATCGCCCTCAACCCTCTTGATCCCGCTTACCTTGTCCACAATGGGTGCGACAAGGGCCTTGAGCGCTTCCAAATCAGCGTCCGGCGGCAGGGACTTGAGGACATTGGTGAAGTTGAGGCCTGGGTTGCGGAAGGCCACCTTCATCAGCACCTTCTGGAGAGCTCCTGCGCAGATCTTGCGCGACTCGTCAACCAACTGCTTTGGGATCTTCTCCCGGAGTTGCTGGAGGCCCGTCGCCACGCCTTTGAAGAACAAACTGAGCTTGGCGCTGGGTTGGACGTGCTCGTCGGAGGAGTACCCGAGCTCCTCCATCCCCAGCTGCGCCAGCTCCCCGTCGATGGCGGCGGCAAGATCCACAAGACCCTCAGTCCAGTGCTCCACCGTCTCCCTGAAGGCGTCATGGGCGGCAGCAGCATTCGCCAGCAGCGTCTCATCGGCCTTGATCTTCTCCGACAAGGTCACCTCCCGCTCCCTGGCGCCGTCCAGCGTCTGAGTCAAGGTGGCCAGCTTCAACTCCAGGTCAGCATTGGAATCCTGGGCGGCACTGAGCTCCTTGCCCTCTTAGCGAGAAGACCCTGCAGCTCACCATGAGCGGCAGCGTCCTTCTCACGCTCACGCTTGAGCTCGGCAAGCTCCTCGCCGCTCGCCTTAAGATCGGCCTCCAGCTGCGCCACCTTCGTCTCCAGCTCCTTCTTGGCGGCCTCAGCAGCTGCGGCAGCGTCCTTTGCTTCCTTGAGGGCCCCGCCAATTGCTTGCTCACGCGCGGCAAGATCCTCCTCGTGGCTGTCAAGATTGACCTTGTGCTGCGCCAACTCTCCTTCCTGCGCGAACAAGCTTTCGGCGACAAGCCGTTGCTTCTCTTCAGCTTCAGCCTTCTCGAGGAGGAAGGCTTTCCGCTCCTCGAGAAGTTGCTCCCGCTTCTCCGCCAAGGAACGGAGAGCTTCCTGCCTGAGGCCCCGGAGCTCCTCCGCGCGCTTCTCAATGTCGACTCCCGCCTTCACGACAGGCGCTTCTCGGGAGGCCAGCTTGGCTTGTCGGGCACGATAGAGCGACGTCAGCTTCCGCAGCAGCCGCTCCTCTTCAGGCTCGTCGCTGCTGCCTGGCGCGTCAACCAGCGTCAGCCCGGCGGAGGCAAGCACCTCTCTGTCCAGGATTTCTCCCTCGACCGGCGCCCTGGAGCTTGACGCCCAGGGAAGCTTGATGAAGATTCCATCGTCGGCCTTCAGGTAGGCGCCGGGCTGCGGCTCTTCGGGGCCTGGCTCTGCAGCAGCGGCGGAGGGATCGGCGGTCGGTGTAGCGCCAGGCGCTCCTGTGGCCTCGGAGCCGTCAGTGCGATCGCCGGATCCCTCGCCAGCCTCTGCGGCGGCAGCTTCAGCAGCCTCTTCGCCGGCGGGCTCATCAGCGCCGGCCTCTCCTTCGGTGGCGACGGCGTCATCGGCACTGCCATGCGCGCCCTCCTCGCCGGCGTCCTCGGTCTCCATCGCCTCCGTGGCCGGTGGATCTAACAAACGGAAAGGGGAGAGAAGTCAAGCAAATATGCAAGAAGAAAACCAGAAGAAGAAGATCCCAAGGGAAGTTTTCAGGCAAGGAAATTACCTGTGCTAGGATCTGCGGTCGCGGCCTCAACCACCAGAGGATCGCTGGTGTCGTCCCTTGCCGGAGAACTGTCCCTTGCCGGAGTGTTCTCCCTTGCCGGAGAGCGCTCCCTTGCCGGGGATTCCTCCCTTGGCGGCGTAGTCGCAGCAGATGGCACTTCGGGAGCAGCTTCCGGGCACTCCTGGTGAGGCTGTTCTGCTCCTACACAAATCAACAGTCAAGATATCAGTAGAGAAAAGATCACCCATGCGCGCCTGACAGTAGAAAGTAAACTATAAACTTACGCTGGGGGCTGCGCTGGGGGCTACTTTGCGGAGTAGTTGCCGGGTCCGTCAAGGTGGTCTCAGATGCACCCCCTGTTGATATGGTGGGATCATCCTCGATGACAATCACCGAGGCCTTGGCTCTCTTCGCCGCTCTCTGGGCCAGCGTCCTGAAAAGGAATGGGTTCGGATTGAAGCAAGTCAGATACAAGACGAAAGCAACAAGATTGAAGAACTACAATAACAAAGAAACTTACTCTTCTTCTTCATCATCGGAGCTGAGCGCGGAGAGATCAAAGTCCGGCTCCCCTCTGGTGCGTCGAGGTGGAGGAGTAGGCTCCCTTGTCCGCTTGGCAGGAGCAGTGGCAGTGGACCGGGAAGATCCCGCTCCAGTTACCGCAGCAGCGTGAGGCGCTCCCGCGGCAACAGTGCTTGCCACGGTGGAGCGTGTCGCATGGCTCGGCGGCTGTTGGCTCGTCTGCCGCCCCGCTGCGTCCCCAGCCGTGCGGAGACACCTCCTTGCCGGGGCCGGGGGCTCCGCCTGCGGCAAGCTATCTGAAGGTTCAGGCTCTTCCTCGCCGGGCTCGCTCGGCTCAGCTTCAGGGCTGGCAAGGTCTTCCTCGCCGGCAAACTCCTCGCGCTCGGTAACGCTTGCCGCCTCTGCTGCCTCTGCCTCCTCCACGGTGAACCCAAACTCGCCCGCGGCAATTGCTGCCGCCACCTCTTCCAACCTGGTGGCGATGCGCTGCATCTCATCGTCAATGGTGTCGCGGGTGAGGCTCTTCTGCTCGTCAGCGCAGACCGGCACTTCTACCAAGTCGTCGAAGAACGCCCGCACGACGTCATCCGCAGGTTCTTGCCAAGTTGGAGCGATTCTGTGCGAGTCACACAACGGCATCATTGCGCGGATCCGATCGAGCGAAGAATTGTTGCACAACGGAACGACGCTCCTCGGCAACATGAAGGGGTGCTGAGGATCGCGTTTGAACAGCTCCAGGAGCATCGCATCCAGCTCCAGGACGGTGAAATTGAAGTTGAGGCCCAGGCGCAGCCTCATGATATCCGCCGAGTTCTTGAACTCCCAGGCGGGTCTCCCCCTCTCCTGCAGGGGGGCGATGCGGCGACGAAGGAAATCTGCACCGACAGCGCCTACGGTGAGCCCGGCAAGCCTAAGGCGAAGAATACGGGTGATGGCAATTTTAAGCCTGCCGTCTTCCGGGGCCACATTGCTCCAATCATTGCCGCGCGCTATTGGGGCTTGTTGCAGGGCAGTAAACGGCTGTGGATTCTCCTCGACGATCCAGCACCACTCTGCTCTCCACTCCTCCCACTTGCTGCGAAGCTCACCCTCTAGATATGCTTCCTTCTTGCCGACTCTCGAGATCCAAGCAATCCAGCCGGCAAGGGGCTCTCCTCTCTCAACCCGGGGCATAAAGAAATGGCGGAAGAGGGCTACATTTGGGTGGACTCCGACAAAGTTTTCGCATAGATGTGCGAAAACTGCCATGGTCAGAACGGCGTTGGGGGTGAAGTCAAGGAGGCGGAACCCGTAGGTGTTCATAATGTCGCAAAAGAATTCAGAAAAGGCGGGCAGAGCCCGCAGTAGAAGAACAGCGCGAAGAAGGGATACCCGGTCAGAGCCAGTCTTGAAGCGGTGGCCGGGAGTACCCTCGTGCGCGGATGCGCTCGCGTCTCCGTCGACCAGAAGAGGTAGTAGTACTCCCTCAGCTCCTTTGCGTCAAGCTGAGGGGGGAAGATGGCCCGCTCCTTCCGCAGCGCCGCGAGCCGCTGCGCCTCGGCCGACTTCACGCCCTTCTCCTTGTTGGCTTTTGGAGCCATGGCGGAGGTGGTGGGGGAGATCGGTGGCGTTGGTGATGCTGGTGGCGATGGGGGGCGGAGCGCTGCTCTCTTTCGGCTTTGAGAAGAAGGAAGGGAGCGGCGGAGATTTCCGAAACTGGAGTAGCAACTGGCGGAGTGGGCAAACTGCCCCTGTTTCCCCTGCTTATAAAGAGGGAGGGGGCGGACGTTTCGCCTTTCCTAATAAAGAAACCACCCACGATCTCTCCCACGACGCCGCATTCAACGCGTGCCGTTAGGGGAGGGCGCGGTGGATACGGAGTAAGTTACGGCGTAATCCAGGCCGCGTGTGCCCGTGCCCTGTTTTGGGCCTGGCCCAACAGCGCTCGGCACCGTGTATGGCCCAGGCCCGGGGGCTCCTGTCGGTGTACTAGAGTAGGGGTACCCTAGTATCCCGAACTTGTGCACGGCCAGTTGCAGCGCCCCACGGCAAGGCTTGCCGGGCGATCGCCAAGGTCCTCCGTGGTTCCTCTGGAGCCATTCAAGAACAAAGTATTCAAGCCAAGGAGACAAGGCCCCGGCAAGAGGAGCTTGCCGGGAAGGCCAACCAAGGCATATCAAGGAACTTGCCGCAACGCGCCACGCGTCCCGGCAAGGCCCAGTGAGCGACAAGCTTCCGGACGCGACAAGGCAACGACCGCGGCAAGACGCTTGCCACGGCAAGCGGCCACTCTGTACCCACGCTCCAGCACATCCACCAACATGTCGCCCTGGGGCCTTTCTAGGCGCCCGTGGCGGAAGGCTGTGCAGCCAGCGGTGCGCGGTGGCATGCGATGCTGACAAGATCGCCATCGTGGCAGGCAGTGGCGCCCCTGACGGTCCCTTTTTGCACTGTTTGGGCGACACAGACGGGCATTTAATGCCTTTGTCCCCTGCCGTCAGGGTTAGGTAGGATACACTGTACAGGTAGTGGTACCAACCACCTCTCTTTTTACGTTTTTGCCCTTGTTTACGTTGCCACCTGTCGGTGACCCCTTGAGCATATAAAAGGAGGCCCATGCGCAACGTAAAGGGGGGTTCAGCTCAGTTCGAGGCCAGAGAACACTCTCGCTCGGTCTCGTTAGCTGCTCACGTGTACTGTAACACTCAACGCTCCCGAGCAAGAACACAATACAACCAGACAAGCAGCAGTAGGAGTGTTATCTCTCCGGAGAGCTCCGGAGCTGGGTAAACTGCTCGTGTGCTTCGCCTCGATCTGCTCTTCGTGCGACCTCCGCCCCCCCCCCCGAACCGAAAGGGGCCCGGTCCGCCGGCCCCATAGGTGTTCGTGGATCAGCTTCCCCGACACCGATCTTTCACGTTTGGAGTGGATCCTATGGGGAAACACGAAGAACACGCGGAAATCACAAGGGAAAACATGGGGAGAAACGAGAGAATCACTAAACCAACAAGTAATCAATCACACAAGTGCTAGATCACCGAACACATAAGGTAGCACAAGATTCAAAATCAACAAAGGAAAGATACAAAGGTAGCCGTTCTTCTCCGTGAGGAGGTCTTGATTGTCTTCCCTTGAAGGGGTCTTGAATCCGCTTGGGGGATCTTCTCCGAAGAGGTCGTGAGCTCCAAGGAGAAGTAACCAAGTGGATGAGCAAGGCTGTCACACAAAATATGAGCTAAACCAATGCTAACCCAAAAAGGTACGGGATGAGGGGGTATATATAGTCAGAGGGCGAAGGGGTACATGGGTGTCACATCCCTAGCTGCTGGTAGTGCTCTAGGCTAGCTTCATGTGTGCATCATGTCTATATTTTTGAAACTTGAATTGAGGAATATTGGAAGCCTCAAAACCCTAAATAAAAGAAGGGCAAAACCCTAAAAATCTCATTCATTGTTCCAAAATGCTCTTCTTAAATGTTTGATAATTTTTGGCAAGGGTTCTGGTCCCAACCAAAATATTGAACATTTTAGGAGGATTTATTTTTGGGACTTTGAATTTAAATCATTAGCTATTTGAATTTGAATTATATTCATATAATTAGAATATAATTTCAAATATCCCTGAAATATTTTATGAGCTTTGGAAAAGTCCATCTAGCCAAATAAAAATATTCAGAGGAGCTTTTGGCATTGTTTGAATTATTTTTAAATTCAAAATAGTGGCAAACCGAAATTAAATAAAACAAAACAGAAGAAAAAAATAAAACAGAGCAGAGAAACTACCTGGCGCTCACCGTGCTGGCCCAGCCCCCCCTGCCAGTCCACTTGGCGGCCCAGCCCACCAGGGGCACCGCTGTCTTCAACCTCTGCCTAATGGCAGAGGCGTATCGACGCGCCCGTGCCCGGGCCTCCACCTCCTGCTTCGCCGTGGCAGCCTCCCCGACATCCTCGCGACGCCACGGAGACACCCAGAGCCTCCCCTCGTTCTCCCCTCTCCCTTTGGACCGCTCCCCCTCCTCTGGCTCTCTCTTTCCCTCTCTTCCCTGTGATCCCCGAGCGCAGCCGTCGCCGCCGTTCGCCATAGCCGCAGCCACCAGCCCTCCCTCGCCCTCCGCCAGTTCCAGAAGCTCCGCCGCTGACCTCTACACCGTCCCCGCCAAGCCACACGAGCGGACGCGCCCTGCAGCGGCTTCCCCGACCTCTTCTTCAAGCTTCGTCCGCCGAGATCGCCGGCGACCGTGTGCCCTCCCCGACACCTCCCCGAGTTCGTCGTCCGCCCCGTTCGAATCCCCGTGAGCTTCTCTTCTATTCCCCTCTCTCCCCGTGCGCTTTTACCCGCTCTATCCATGAAAACCACCGGAGCCGAGAGCTCCGTGCCGCCGGCCATGGCGGTGCCGTGGCCAGGGCCATCCCAGCGTGCGCCTGAGCGCGTCACCATGTTCGCCGCCCTCCCAGGAGCCCGCAGCGCCCTTCGGTCTCTCCTCTAGTGCTCTATAGCGCCACCCCAGGATTGCCCGAGCTGCTGCCGCCGCCAAACCTCGTCGCCGACCACTTTTCTGGCCACCCCAGCACCTATCACCGCCACCACTAGATGCGCGCCACTGCGCGTTCGAATGCAACAAACCACGGCCGAAACGATGCCATGTGGCTCGTTTCCGAGCCTCCGCCGCGTCTGGACTCGCCGGCGGCTAAACGCCGGCGACCGCTGACCCGATGACCGGCGTGGGTTGACCCCACTGCCTGGTTTGACCCCCCCTCTCTCTCACTGACATGCGGGCCCCGCCCGGCTAATTAAGTTAGGTTAGTATTAACTAAGCTAGGTTAGTTTAGTTAGACACTGACACTCGGGACCCACCGGTCAGGGGTTGACCGGACTGTGCCACGTTGACCTGCTGACATCATCATGACATCAGGCTGACGCATTAATGAATTACTGGAATTATTAATATTCAGGAAATTCCAGAAAATGCCTAAAACTTCTAAAATTCATAGAAATTCAACCGTAACTCCAAATTAAATAATTTATATATGAAAAATTATCAGAAAAATTCAAGGAATCCATCTGTACCATTTTCATGCATGTTAGAACAACTTATAGCTGCTGTATAGCACAAATCAATTAAATGGCATTTGAATAATCACATATGGAGTTTGAATTTGAATCTTGTATTCAAACCAACTCCATTTAACTTGCTGCTAGTTGCATTAGCTCAAAACACATTCATATTGCCATGTCATAGCATGCATCATATTGTGCATTGCATTGACCATGTTTCTTCTGTGTTTGCCGGTGTTGTTCCCCCTCGATAAACGCTGTACCGATGATGTGATCGTTGACACTGGTGAAGAGCTATGTTATCTTCAGAAGTGCCAGGCAAGCAAAACCCCCTTGTTCATTCCGATAAAATCCCACTCTCTCGCTCCTGCTCTCTTTTACTGCATTAGGACAACAACGACATATTTGATACTTGTTGCGGTAGCTGAACCCTTTATCCTTTGCATGACCTGTCATTGCCACAGTAAATAGATGAAACCCACTAGCATGAGTAGGAGTTGTTTGAGCCCTGTTGTGCCTACTCATTCATGCTTGTTTGTCATGCCTGCTACTGCTTAGAGTTGTGTCAGGTCTGATTCATCGGGGATGAATCAGAGGCGTGTGAACATGTCCCAATGGGTGTGAGCTAAGTGTGTGAACACGATTTGGTAAAGGTAGCGGTGAGAGGCCATGTAGGAGTACATGGTGGGTTGTCTCATTGCAGCCGTCCTTAGGAACTGAGTTCTGTGTTTGTGATCCATGATCAGCTACTACCACACATTGGAATGCTTAAGTGCCCCTCTCGACTTATTAATCAACATGATCTCTGTCCAGGAGTTGCAACTAGTTTCTGGTGTTTGTAGGTAGTGTTAGTAGTCTACCAAGTGGCACCCGGTATAGTTGGGCTTGGGACAGACTAGGCACAGTGGCACGGTGTACCAAGTGGCACCCGGATGGTGGGCTTGGGAACCCTGCTCACATCGTTTGGGGCCGTGAGCGACACCCCAGCCGGATCTCCTTGCGGATGGAACCCGAATAGGCGATAAACCTGGACTAGAGACTTGTTCGGTTAGTCAGGTCGTGGCCGACTCCCTCGCCCGGTTTCCGCTTGAAGGTTGCCGAGGTACATGACGTGTACAGGGCGATAAGTGGCGAAAGCGTGTGTGAAGAAGTACACCCCTGCAGGGTTAACATCATCTATTCGAATAGCCGGATTCCTCGGATATGGAAACTTGGACCCCTTGCATAGTTCATAGACAAGTGAAAGTGGATACTCTAAAACACGCAAGATAAGCGTGAGTGCTATGGATGGCGTTCTCGTAGGGAGACGGGAGCGGATCCATAGTGGTGTATTGATATGGTGAATATGTGGACTCGTGTGCGCCACCTCAAAAGAGTTACTTGCAGTCGTAGATCAAGTTAGCCACCGAGTCAAAGCTGGCTTGCTGCAGTTAAACTCCACCACCCCCCGTTGTAGATAATGATGCATATGTAGATAGATCTGATGTAAGTCTTGCTGGGTACATTTGTACTCACGTTTGCCTATTTTATGTTTTGCAGAGAGACTTCAGTCTCACTAGTAGTTCCGCGTGGACTTCGACGTTTAGCTTGTTACCTCAGCTACGATCTTGTGCCCTCGGCAGGATCTGGTAGATAGTCAGGCTTCTCAGCCTTTTTCATTTATAGATGTCTGTACTCAGACATGATAGCTTCCGTTTGTGCTTTGATTTGTATGCTCTGAGTGTTGGGTCATGAGACCCATGTTTGTAATATCTCGCTCCTCGGAGCCTATTGAATAATTACTTGAGTTGTAGAGTCATGTTGTGATGCCATGTTGTATCTGCACATATCGAGCATATTGTGTGTATGTTGTTGAAATGCTTGGTATGTGTGGGATCTGACTATCTAGTTGTTTATCCTTAGTAGCCTCTCTTACCGGGAAACGTCTCCTAGTGTTTCCACTGAGCCATGGTAGCTTGCTACTGCTCCGGAACACTTAGGCTGGCCGGCATGTTCCTTCTTCGTTCCTGTGTCTGTCCCTTCGGGGAAATGTCACGCGATGAATACCGGAGTCCTGTTAGCCCGCTACAGCCCGGTTCTCCGGAGTCCTGCTAGCCCAGTGCTACAGCCTGGATTCACTCGCTGATGACCGACACGTTCGATGCTGGGTCACGGATGCCTGTCCCTGTAAGTTAGTGCCACTTTGGGTTTACGACTAGCCATGTCAGCCCGGGCTCCTTATCATATGGATGCTAGCGACACTATCATATACGTGTGCCAAAAGGCGCAAACAGTCCCGGGCAAAGGTAAGACGACACCCGTCGGAATACCGTGCGTGAGGCCGCAAAGTGATATGAGGTGTTACATGCTAGATCGATGTGGCATTGAGTCGGGGTCCTGACAGCGTTGGTATCAGAGCTTGACTGCCTGTAGGATTACCAAGCCAAACTGGTCGAAGTTGAGTCTAGAAATTCTTTAGTTATATAAGGGAATTGATTGTGGGATGGAACGTAAGGCTCTTTTACTCCTTATACCTTATGCCTTCTGATCTGAGTCATCTTATCTTTCCTACGGGGATTAAGAACTAGGCTATCTTTTCTTTCTATCAGGATCACGTGTTACTAATCCGTAGACTTATAGATTGTTGGACTTAAGCCTCGTTTCAGTTCCTACTACTTCCGTACGTTAACTGTTGATCTCGAAACCTTGATATTGTGCTTCTGAGTGGTTATGTCACCATTTTTGTGAATGTCTCAAATCTTTCTGAGCATTTACAGCCGTTATGCTGTCCGAGTCATCCCAGGTTTCTAAATAATCTGATGCATTTGCAAAATCCTTTCCCTCTGGTTTTCGATGTTCCTTTATGCCAGCTCAATCACACTAATCGGTGAGTTGAGGTACTTTATTGCCTTGACATATATGTTGGAGCTGGTATTATGACCCTAGGTGTCTTAGGGGATCACCTAGTAATCTAGCAACGTTTTGTGTTCCCAGTGTGAGATTCTGGCCTTTATTCTCGAAAGCATTCCGTGATGCTACTTAGTAATAGGTATTCTGTTCCTGGGTTCTTGGACCCGAGATTCATCCTACTTACATCATGTTGATAGTGTTGCTAGTGCCTTTAGGATATTAGTAACCTTTGCGATAGTCCTTGAAGTCCGTGGTATCTTCTTCTTCCAAATACCATGAACTACTTATGGCAGAAGTTCCTCGTTGAACTGAAATATCACAACAGGATTATTCTTGAGGAGTTCTCCATTCATAAATCGTGACTCTGCCAGTTCTACCTTTCTGCATGGGTTATCCGGAAGAAATATGTTGAACTTGGTTCAACATGCTAATCCATGCATCCACAACTCAGAAAATTGTATGTTCCTTGAGTTGTCCCTTTTTAGTTGTCTACTGACCTTCGTCTATCAATTGATAGTCAGGAGTATGCGTGCGTTCGTTTATCGATGCCTATTACCCTTGTGGTCCGTCAAGCCATTCTGTCCTGAATAACTAGGAGAAACAAACTCCAGTACCTCTTCCCTATCCAGGATTGGGTCAAAGAAGTTGTGCTCCGCAGATCAAATTGCTAATCCAGCTTTTGTTCTTCTCTACCTTGGAGTATTACATATTTTATATCGAGATTGTTATAGGAATTGCACACCATCCTATGAACTCTTGGTACAGTGATACTTCTTGCCATCATTAGTCATTCCTCGGTCTTCGTGTTGATGCAACCGGAATACCAACAAATGAATTGTGATGTGTGAAATCAATACGCCTAGCAACCTCGTTGCTGGGTATTTAAAGGACAATAATTTCATTCTTAGTGTGTTGGTTATTGATTCATCATTCTAAGACTGATCGTGCTACCTAGTCCATTCACCTGGTTCACTCCTCGATCGATGAGTTAGGATTATTTCAAATCCTTGCTCTATTGATCATATCGTCTTGCCCCGAAAAGCAAGATTGTTCTCGAGCTTAGTAACATATCGGCGGTTCATGATTTCCGAAGATCTTCTCGGAAGTATTACCAGGTTGTCACCTGACCGCTATGTTGAGCTCGTGATCAAGTTGGTTTCTTGTGAACCACCTTCTCTCCAAGAATCGGTGTCAGATATCCCTGAGCTAGTTGGTTAAGCTAAACGACAACTTGGAGGGTTGGAAGATAAAAGCTTGCCTGACTTAGTTCGTTCCAAAGGGATATTCTTGTGTAGTGTGTGTTGAAGAAAGATGATATCTTCATCGATTGGTCCCTGTGATCAGTTGCTGGACCTATCGTCTTATCAATCCTTTGATTTGAGTGTGGGCTATCGTCAAATCAAGTCAGAACCAACGATGTTCGTAATGTTGTCTTCCTCGTGGTTGATCCCTCGAGCATACACCATTATATCTTTTGGGTCTGACCAATGCTATCACCGTGTTCACACGATGGTGGAAGTCCAGTGATATGGAAATTCCGATGAGTTGTTGTTGAGTCCATTGACAACATCCTTATATCCTCCATGATGTTGTTGAACATTAAGTTAGTGTTGGAAACTTTTGAAAGCATTTTCTTCATGCTAGCTCATGAAGTACTTGTTTGATGAAAGGAGTGACTTCCTTTGATTCACGTGCATTTTGATGTAAGCTGCCGTCGTGAATTCGAGAAAGTTTGTTTTTGCTCCTTTGGAATCATCCCAAGTCGGTCATGCACGTGCAAAGAATTCTTTGGTCTGTTAGACTGATCATCTTCATTCCATATGTATATCCTAGCACACCAAGCCACTGACTGATTTGTTCAAGGAGAAGGAGTATCTTCATAAGATCTAATCCGGACTTATGAAAGAACTTCGATATCCTCGCTGATGGTTCCCAACCAGAACTCGGTAGTGTTTTATTGTAAGACTACCATGTGATCATGTTTGTCTGAGGCAGCGTGTTCACACATGTGTAGCAGAACCAGCTCATGTTTTGGAGCTTGCTATCGTAGTTCATTTCCCAAGAATCTCGCAACGTCATCTCGTCGATTTGTGTTGCAAACTTTCATTTTCTTCCTAGACTCGATGAGTCTGGAATATCCTGACACCAACCAGATCTGAATCTCAGGCAGATATGATGGTTGGAACATTTCCCAAGAACTATAATATTGGTCCCTCGATAACCGGTAAAGTGGATGTCGTGGCCAACACACCCAGCCGGAAGACCTACCATTATAGTATCTTGTTTGAGGAAGTTGGCCACCTCCCCATAAGGATTTCGTAGGATTTACCTCCGTAACTGTTCCTTATGGATTCTATTGCTCCCGAAGTCCGACCTTTACTTGATGTTCTAGTTATCAAACCATATCTATGATTGGGTTACACTAGCACGTCAAGGAGAACATTAGAAGCGGAGTGCTAAATGTCTCTCGGTCGATCATCCAGATTTTATTCCTTGGCTTCGCAAAGGTGAAATCTGAGAAGGTATTATCTTCCTTTGCATCTGCATCCTCCATCACCATTCATCATGGTAGCAAGTTGTGTTGCCAGGATCCTTGACATGGATGTTGGTAAAACCTTGATGAATATGGAAATGCTCAAGTTCTTGAGAGCACGCACAAGCGCTAGGTGTTATCATCGGCACTAACTGGGTTTGCTCTCAGGTTCCTCGGCAATGCTATGATCTTTTCAAACAGTGAATTCACTCTCTATTGTTGGGTTCTTTCCTAGTTACCAGAATCATTCCCAGCATTTGCATTTTGTTCCCAGCTTGCACCATCAATGTGCCATTCTACCACGGGTCTCTTCCATCTCCGGTGATGAGGAAATTCATCCATTACGTTGTCTTCAACAAGGTAATCCACATCATCCAAGTCCGAGTATGCCATTCTACCGACCCCCGCCAATCGATTGCTGTGATTTGCCTTAGGCTGATATAGAGAGTCTCAATGATCTTTATATCAAAGGTAATTCTTTTTGCCACTTAAGATAATAATCTACCAATCACCCTCCTCCAGGATGTTTCGTCGTGGTATCATGGCAACTCAACTCCTCGCTACGTTGACAACCGATCGCCACATTCTTAAGTCTGGAATTGTTGTCTACCTAGTGAACCTCGTCATCTGCTCCACTCCATTTCCTCAGATGTATGCTTCGTGTCTCAGCTCGAGAGATGTAACAATGTCTCATCCCATGAGTTGATCCTGAGTTGTTCGGTCTTCGAGAAGATCGATCCTTCTAGAGTTCTCCTTTCCTCTTCATGTCATGTTGACAGGATTTCTCAGAGCAAGACTTCAAGACAATGATGGTGAGCGAATCAACGTTCCTATGAAGTGCAACCCGGATCGTGAAGATTGTGCTAGTTTGCGTTCCCCTTCATCTTACCATACGCTTGAATCTCGGGATGAGATTTTTGTTTAGTAGGGGTGAGTTGTCACATCCCTAGCTGCTGGTAGTGCTCTAGGCTAGCTTCATGTGTGCATCATGTCTATATTTTTGAAACTTGAATTGAGGAATATTGGAAGCCTCAAAACCCTAAATAAAAGAAGGGCAAAAACCCTAAAACTCTCATTCATTGTTCCAAAATGCTCTTCTTAAATGTTTGATAATTTTTGGCAAGGGTTCTGGTCCCAACCAAAATATTGAACATTTTAGGAGGATTTATTTTTGGGACTTTGAATTTAAATCATTGGCTATTTGAATTTGAATTATATTCATATAATTAGAATATAATTTCAAATATCCCTGAAATATTTTATGAGCTTTGGAAAAGTCCATCTAGCCAAATAAAAATATTCAGAGGAGCTTTTGGCATTGTTTGAATTATTTTTAAATTCAAAATAGTGGCAAAACGAAATTAAATAAAACAAAACAGAAGAAAAAAATAAAACAGAGCAGAGAAACTACCTGGCGCTCACCGTGCTGGCCCAGCCCCCCCTGCCAGTCCACTTGGCGGCCCAGCCCACCAGGGGCACCGCTGTTTTCAACCTCTGCCTACTGGCAGAGGCGTGTCGACGCGCCCGTGCCCGGGCCTCCACCTCCTGCTTCGCCGTGGCAGCCTCCCCGACATCCTCGCGACGCCACGGAGACACCCAGAGCCTCCCCTCGTTCTCCCCTCTCCCTCTGGACCGCTCCCCCTCCTCTGGCTCTCTCTTTCCCTCTCTTCCCCGTGATCCCCGAGCGCAGCCGTCGCCGCCGTTCGCCATAGCCGCAGCCACCAGCCCTCCCTCGCCCTCCGCCAGTTCCAGAAGCTCCGCCGCTGACCTCTACACCGTCCCCGCCAAGCCACACGAGCGGACGCGCCCTGCAGCGGCTTCCCCGACCTCTTCTTCAAGCTTCGGCCGCCGAGATCGCCGGCGACCGTGTGCCCTCCCCGACGCCTCCCCGAGTTCGTCGTCCGCCCCGTTCGAATCCCCGTGAGCTTCTCTTCTATTCCCCTCTCTCCCCGCGCGCTTTTACCCACTCTATCCATGAAAACCACCGGAGCCGAGAGCTCCGTGCCGCCGGCCATGGCGGCGCCGTGGCCAGGGCCATCCCAGCGTGCGCCTGAGCGCGTCACCATGTTCGCCGCCCTCCCAGGAGCCCGCAGCGCCCTTCGGTCTCTCCTCTAGTGCTCTATAGCGCCACCCCAGGATTGCCCGAGCTGCTGCCGCCGCCAAACCTCGTCGCCGATCACTTTTCCGGCCACCCCAGCACCTATCACCGCCACCACTAGATGCGCGCGACTGCGCGCGTTCGAATGCAACAAACCACGGCCGAAACGATGCCATGTGGCTCGCTTCCGAGCCTCCGCCGCGTCTGGACTCGCCGGCGGCTAAACGCCGGCGACCGCTGACCCGATGACCGGCATGGGTTGACCCCACTGCCCGGTTTGACCCCCCCTCTCTCTCACTGACATGCGGGCCCCGCCCGGCTAATTAAGTTAGGTTAGTATTAACTAAGCTAGGTTAGTTTAGTTAGACACTGACACTCGGGACCCACCGGTCAGGGGTTGACCGGACTGTGCCACGTTGACCTGCTGATGTCATCATGACATCAGGCTGACGCATTAATGAATTACTGGAATTATTAATATTCAGGAAATTCCAGAAAATGCCTAAAAGTTCTAAAATTCATAGAAATTCAACCGTAACTCCAAATTAAATAATTTATATATGAAAAATTATCAGAAAAATTCAAGGAATCCATCTGTACCATTTTCATGCATGTTAGAACAACTTATAGCTGCTGTATAGCACAAATCAATTAAATGGCATTTGAATAATCACATATGGAGTTTGAATTTGAATCTTGTATTCAAACCAACTCCATTTAACTTGCTGCTAGTTGCATTAGCTCAAAACACATTCATATTGCCATGTCATAGCATGCATCATATTGTGCATTGCATTGATCATGTTTCTTCTGTGTTTGCCGGTGTTGTTCCCCCTCGATAAATGCTGTACCGATGATGTGATCGTTGACACTGATGAAGAGCTATGTTATCTTCAGAAGTGCCAGGCAAGCAAAACCCCTTGTTCATTCCGATAAAATCCCACTCTCTCGCTCCTGCTCTCTTTTACTGCATTAGGACAACAACGACATATTTGATACTTGCTGCGGTAGCTGAACCCTTTATCCTTTGCATGACCTGTCATTGCCACAGTAAATAGATGAAACCCACTAGCATGAGTAGGAGTTGTTTGAGCCCTGTTGTGCCTACTCATTCATGCTTGTTTGTCATGCCTGCTACTGCTTAGAGTTGTGTCAGGTCTGATTCATCGGGGATGAATCAGAGGCGTGTGAACATGTCCCAATGGGTGTGAGCTAAGTGTGTGAACACGATTTGGTAAAGGTAGCGGTGAGAGGCCATGTAGGAGTACATGGTGGGTTGTCTCATTGCAGCCGTCCTTAGGAACTGAGTTCTGTGTTTGTGATCCATGATCAGCTACTACCACACATTGGAATGCTTAAGTGCCCCTCTCGACTTATTAATCAACATGATCTCTGTCCAGGAGTTGCAACTAGTTTCTGGTGTTTGTAGGTAGTGTTAGTAGTCTACCAAGTGGCACCCGGTACAGTTGGGCTTGGGATAGACTAGGCACAGTGGCACGGTGTACCAAGTGGCACCCGGATGGTGGGCTTGGGAACCCTGCTCACATCGTTTGGGGCCGTGAGCGACACCCCGGCCGGATCTCCTTGCGGATGGAACCCGAATAGGCGATAAACCTGGACTAGAGACTTGTTCGGTTAGTCAGGTCGTGGCCGACTCCCTCGCCCGGTTTCCACTTGAAGGTTGCCGAGGTACATGACGTGTACAGGGCGATAAGTGGCGAAAGCGTGTGTGAAGAAGTACACCCCTGCAGGGTTAACATCATCTATTCGAATAGCCGGATTCCTCGGATATGGAAACTTGGACCCCTTGCATAGTTCATAGACAAGTGAAAGTGGATACTCTAAAACACGCAAGATAAGCGTGAGTGCTATGGATGGCGTTCTCGTAGGGAGACGGGAGCGGATACATAGTGGTGTATTGATATGGTGAATATGTGGACTCGTGTGCGCCACCTCAAAAGAGTTACTTGCAGTCGTAGATCAGGTTAGCCACCGAGTCAAAGCTGGCTTGCTGCAGTTAAACTCCACCACCCCCCGTTGTTGATAATGATGCATATGTAGATAGATCTGATGTAAGTCTTGCTGGGTACATTTGTACTCATGTTTGCCTATTTTATGTTTTGCAGAGAGACTTCAGTCTCACTAGTAGTTCCGCATGGACTTCGACGTTTAGCTTGTTACCTCAGCTACGATCTTGTGCCCTCGGCAGGATCTGGTAGATAGTCAGGCTTCTCAGCCTTTTTCATTTATAGATGTCTGTACTCATACATGATAGCTTCCATTTGTGCTTTGATTTGTATGCTCTGAGTGTTGGGTCATGAGACCCATGTTTGTAATATCTCGCTCCTCGGAGCCTATTGAATAATTACTTGAGTTGTAGAGTCATGTTGTGATGCCATGTTGTATCTGCACATATCGAGCATATTGTGTGTATGTTGTTGAAATGCTTGGTATGTGTGGGATCTGACTATCTAGTTGTTTATCCTTAGTAGCCTCTCTTACCGGGAAATGTCTCCTAGTGTTTCCACTGAGCCATGGTAGCTTGCTACTGCTCCGGAACACTTAGGCTGGCCGGCATGTGTCCTTCTTCGTTCCTGTGTCTGTCCCTTCGGGGAAATGTCACGCGATGAATACCGGAGTCCTGTTAGCCTGCTACAGCCCGGTTCTCCGGAGTCCTGCTAGCCCAGTGCTACAGCCTGGATTCACTCGCTGATGACCGACACGTTCGATGCTGGGTCACGGATGCCTGTCCCTGTAAGTTAGTGCCACTTTGGGTTTACGACTAGCCATGTCAGCCCAGGCTCCTTATCATATGGATGCTAGCGACACTATCATATACGTGTGCCAAAAGGCGCAAACAGTCCCGGGCAAAGGTAAGACGACACCCGTGGGAATACCGTGCGTGAGGCCGCAAAGTGATATGAGGTGTTACATGCTAGATCGATGTGGCATTGAGTCGGGGTCCTGACAATGGGCCACGGCCCAAAGGCGCTGTGCACAGGCAGAGGGCGCCGGTTGTCCGGGCGACGGGCCGGATGTCCGGGCGCTCACGAGGTGCCGGACATCCGGGCTGGAGGGGCCGGATGTCCGGGCCAGGGGAGTTGACTGTTCTGTTCACTGAATGGGTGATGCTGGATGTCCGCTCGGAGGGGCCGGATGTCCGCGGCTTTGGGAGGCGCCGGATGTCCGGGGCGATCGCCGGATGTCCGGGTTGACGGGGCAAGCTTGTGTGCTCCCTGGACACCGGTGCCGGATGTCTGGGATTTCGGCCGGATTTCCGGTGGGGGCCGCATGTCCGGGAGGGACGTCGGATGTCCAGTTCCTGTAGCTTCTTCTGCGGATGCCTAGCCTTGTGGATCTCCAGGGGCCGTATGTCTGGGGTCCTGGTCGGATGTCCAGTGCCTGGAGGCTGTTCTTGCCTTCTTCCATTGGTTCTCTTCTTCCATGGACTTGGGGTCTTGACCATCTTCATGTGCATCCTCGGGAGGGTGCTCTTGGTACCTAATCATGCACAACATTCCAGATTGAGGTAGTAGCCATGTCTCGAGAGGATCATATGAGATATCATTAAGGAGAGAAGTCACCTCGGTCTCAAGAGCTCTAGCTCGTGCTCTAGTCATGGGTCCTCTTGGTGCTTGGTGAGACGATGGAAGGTCCATCGGGATGACCGAAGGATGCTCCACATCACTTTTGTAAACACCTTTCTCTATAATTCCCTTCAATAAGCTATTTTCTTGCTCAAGTGTAACTTGGCTAAGAGAATCATTAGTGGAATCAAGAGAACTACTAGAAGCAACAACATTTGATTTAGCATGATTATTGTTACTACTAGAGGAAGAATCCTTCTTGTTCTTGTTAGCTGACTTGACTTGAGGCATGTAAGTAGATGAGAGTAAACGCTTGGCAATGTAAGAAGAACTTTTCTTACGGAGATCATCATTGATTGCCTTTAAGAACTCATGCTCTTGCTCAATATTGAGCTTTTCAAAGCGTAACTTCTCATGAGTCCTTAAAAGTTCTCTATCATCTTCTAAGATAGTTTCATGAGCTAACTTAAGAGTGTTTAGTTCTTTAGTTAGAAGCTCAATCTTCTCCTTATCATTGTCATTCGTTTTGTCTTGATTAGAATGATTGATTGACGTTTCATCATAGTATTCATCACTAGAGTTGTCAACAAGGAAATCATCGTCAACTAGCAAGTCATCTTCATCACTATTGAAATCAACATACTCGGGGTGTGTTACCTTTGGGCCATTAGCCATGAAGCATCTTCCAATTCCTTCATTTGGTGAATCAAATATGTCATAGGAGTTGGTGGACACAAGTGCTAGACCGGCAACACCTTCATCTTGAGTATATTCAGAGCAGAGTGATAGCTTCTCTCGGAGTGATTGTCGGAGTCGGAGCTGGATACCCATTCACCAACATGAGCTTGATGTCTTCGTTTTGTGTAGCTCCTTGATGACTTGTCCTTCCTTTCCGAATCCTTGCTTCTCCGGGATGTTCTTCGTTCACAACGATCATCTCTACTCCTCCACTCTCTTGGTGGTGATCCTTCTCCTCTACTTCTCCTCTTGGGTGATTCTTCTATTCGTTTGTGGCATGCCGTACACTCATTGGAATAGTGTCCAGGTCTCCCACAATTGTAGCAATTGCGCTCTTGACTAGAAGATCTTTTGTCATTGTAGGACCTTGACTTAGCTTCTTTCTTTGCTTCTAATCTTGTAGAACTTGTTGAAGTTCTTCACCATTAAGCTCAATTCTTCATTGAAGGTTTGTTTCTCACTTGATGATGTGGGGGCTTCACATGAGGCTTTGTAAGCACCACTTGACTTGTTGTGAAGTTCCTCCTTATCCTTGAGTGACATCTCATGAGCAACAATTCTTCCAATGACTTCGGTTGGCTTGAGATCTTTGTAATTGGGCATCATTTGGATCAATGTGCACACGGTATCATATTTTCTGTCCAAAGCTCTTAGGATCTTCTTGATGATGAATTTTTCGGTCATCTCTTCACTTCCTAAACCCGCAATCTCATTTGTGATAAGAGCAAGCCTAGAGTACATTTCAGCGACACCTTCACCATCCTTCATTTTGAACTTGTCAAGTTGATTTTGGAGCACATCCTACTTGGATTCCTTGACGGAGTCGGTACCTTCATGCTTATCAATCAAAGTGTCCCAAATTTCCTTGGCATTCTCAAGACGGCTGATTTTTTTGAATTCTTCAGGGCACAATCCGTTGAAGAGAATATCACAATCTTGAGCATTGTATTGCAGCATCTTCAACTCTTCCGCACTAGCTTCATGGTTTGGTTCTCTCCCATCAAAGAATTCACCTTGCAAGCCAATACACACAATACCCCAAAAGGCGGGGTTATGTCCAAGATTATGCATCTTCATCTTATGCTTCCAACTAGCAAACTTAGAACGATCAAAGTAAGGACCTCTACGGTGATAATTTCCCTCGCTAGACGCCATACTCTCCTAGGTTGTGAAACCAAGGCTATGACTACCAAAAGCTATGGAAATCATAGCAAATGGAGACCAAAGCTCTGATACCACTTGTAGTATCAAAAGTATGTCTAGAGGGGGGTGATTAGACTACTTGACCAAATAAAAACTTATCCTTTTCCCAATTTTAGTCTTTGGCAGATTTTAGCTATCTTAGCACAAGTCAAGCAATCTTAACACAATTCAAGCAAGCATGCAAAGAGTATATGAGCAGCGGAAAGTAAAGCATGCAACTTGCAAGAATGTAAAGGGAAGGGTTTGGAGATTTCAAACGCAATTTGGAGACACGGTGATTTTTTAGCCGTGGTTCCGATAGGTGGTGCTATCGTACATCCACGTTGATGGAGACTTCAACCCACGAAGGGTAACGGTTGCGCGAGTCCACGGAGAGCTCCACCCACGAAGGGTCCACGAAGAAGCAACCTTGTCTATCACTAGCGGTAGATCTTCACGAAGTAGGCAATCTCCTTGCCCTTACAAACTCCTTGGTTCAACTCCACAATCTTGTCAGAGGCTCCCAAGTGACACCTAGCCAATCTAGGAGACACCAATCTCCAAGAAGTAACAAATGGTGTGTTGATGATGAACTCCTTGCTCTTGTGCTTCAAATGATAGTCTCCCCAACACTCAACTCTCTCTCACAGGATTTGGATTTGGTGGAAAGAAGATTTGAGTGGAAAGCAACTTGGAGAAGGCTAGAGATCAAGATTCATATGGTAGGAATGGAATATCTTGGCCTCAACACATGAGTAGGTGGTTCTCTCTCAGAAACAGCAAGTTGGAAGTATAGGTTTGTTCTGATGGCCCTCTCCATGAATGAAGAGGAGGTGGAGGGGTATATATAGCCTCCACACAAAATCTAACCGTTACACACAACTTTCCAAACTCGGTGGGACCGAATTGGTAAACTCGGTCAGACCGATTTAGCAAATCTAGTGACCATTAGGATTTTCGGTGGGACCGACATGCAACTCGGTAGGACTGATATGGTTAGGGTTAGGGCATAACGTAATCTCGGTGAGACCGATTACACAAACTCGGTGAGACCGATTTTGGTAATAAGCTAACCAGAGAGTTGGTCAGGTAAACTCGGTGGGACCGGTTCGCTCATTTCGGTGGGACCGAAATGTTACGAAGGGAAACAGAGAGATTACAACCCCATCTTGGTGAGACCGAGATCCCTATCGGTGAGATCGATTTGCCTAGGGTTTGTGGCAGTGGCTATGACATCTGAACTCGGTGGCGCCGGGTAGAAAGAATAGGTGGGGCCGAGTTTGACTTTTGGTTTAGGTCATATGTGGATATGAGAAAGTAGATGAGGATTTTGGAGCATATCACTAAGCACTATGGAGCAAGAGACTCATTAAGCAACACCTCATTCCTCCTTGATAGTATTGGCTTTTCCTATAGACTCAATGTGATCTTGGATCACTAAAATATAAAATGTAGAGTCTTGAGCTTTTGAGCTTGAGCCAATACTTTTATCCTTAGCATTTTGAGGAATCCATTTTTCTCATCCATGCCATGCCATTCATTGAGCTTTTCCTGAAATATTCATCTTGGAATTATGTTAGCTCAATAAGCTATATGTTGTTAGGAATTACCAAAACCACCTAGGGATAGTTGCACTTTCAACACCGGATGAGCAAGATGTAGGGTTGGCATAGACCCTGGTTGCCCAGGGGGCGCCGGACATCGCTCGGTTTGGACCAGCACTCGCAGGAGCACTGGCCCCGGGGGGGTAAATAAAGATGACCCTCGGGCTTCGGAAACCCAACGGAAAAAGAGCTAGGTAGGAAAATGGTAAAACCAACGTTCGGCCTTGTTGGAGGAGTTTTATTCAAAGCAAACTGCCAAGGGGGTCCCATAAATCACCCAACCGTGTAAGGAATGCAAAATCATGGAACATACCACCGGTATGACGGAAACTAAGGCGGCAAGAGTGGAACAAAACACCAGGCATAAGGCCGAGCCTTCCACCCTTTACCAAGTATATAGGTGCATTAATTAAATAAGAGATATTGTGATATCCCTACATAATCTGTCCATCATGGAGCAATCTTCAACTTCACCTGCAACTAACAACGCTATAAGAGGGGCTGAGCAAAGCGGTAACATAGCCAAGCAATGGTTTGCTAGGAAGGGTGAAAAAAAGTTTAGAGGCTGACATGGAAAATTTGGGAGGCCTGAAGAGCAAGAGATAGGTAGTGCGGCAAAGCAATAGAACGAAGCAACTAGCATAGCAACGATAGTAGTGAGATCCATGGTAACGGTCATGTTGCCTGAAATCCCGCTAGGCAGAAGAACGAGTCCATGAATAAGACGAACGGATGGAGCCGAACAAAGCGTAGTTGAACGAATCCTCACGATTGCAACGAAATAGGAACTATCAAGAAGAACTGACACCGGAAAGAAACAAACATCATGGTAAACACACAAGCATAATCATGGCATGATGCACAATCAAGTATGATGCATGTCCGGTTTAATGAGGCATGGCATGGTAAAGTGCAACAAACAATAGTACAAGTTAAGTGGAGCTCAATATGCAACGAGTTCCATATTGACAAAACACCACATCAATTATTTAGTTCTCTCTCAGTTTTGTACCCAACAATATTAAATGTTATTAAACATGGCAAGGGGTGAAGCATATGAAAACTACCTATCTAGGCAATTTTAAATGAGGCCGGAACAACAAACAACAATTCCGGAAAATCCTCATGTCCATATTTCAAATTTTCTCCTGTTCTACCTAAACCATATTTTAGAGTTGTTAAACAGCAAAAGTAAGTGCACCAAGTAAAACTAGGCATTTTTCCACCCCATTTACATATAATGTTTATTTAAAACCGAGGTACGGTTATTTACTTATGAAATAAATCATTTTAACATGGCATTTCAGCAAATTTAATCAAACAGCATTTTAAACATTTCAAACATGGATGAAAGTAGCAGATTATTAAACTAGATGAAAAACTAAGCATTTTTCATATATAAATTATTTACATATGATGCATGGTTAATTAATTATTAGATGCATGAACACTAGGGGTTTTTCTGCAAATCTGTAAACCACTGGATAATTACTAAATTCGCCAGAGGAAAAGAAACAAGAACTGGGCCAAATCTGGCTGGGCCAACAGGAGGAAAAAAATAAAGGGGCGTCGGCGGGGTGGCCTCACCATGGGCTCTTGGCCCGGTCGATGCAAAGGGCTGGAGGAGGCCGGTCCTTGGGCTGCTCCTGGCTTGAGGCCAGGACGCGGTTGGTGCGGCTGGCGAGCGAGCGTGTCAGCGAGGCAGGGTCGGTCAACGCGAGCGAGGGGAGCGAGCTGCTCCTTCTCGTTACTAAAGAATCGAGACAGCAGCAGTAAGTTTAGGGCGACGGACAGCGGGAACGGCTGCCGGCGACGGTGGACCTCCGGGAAGAAGATGGCGGCGGACGGAGGCGCAGTTCCGACCATAGGCAATGTGGGGCATGGGTCTCCAAGGCGACAGCCGCGCACACTGAAGCAGAGGCAGGGCGCTGCTGGAGACGAATAGGGGCCACGCCTACAGGGGAAGCAGCCCGATGCTGGACGGCTTGGCATCCATGGCAGCAAGGGACTCGGGAATGGCAAGAATCGAGCAGGGAGGAGGCCAAGAGGCGCGGGGACGGCGGATCCAGGCGACGGCGCGCCCGGCAAGAACTTGGCGACGGCGGTTCCTTGCTGCGGCAAGAACAGAGAGAAAGATGTGAGAGAGAGTGTTATGGAAGGGAGAGAGACAGGGAAAGAGAGGAGCGGGACGAGGCCGGTCCTGGTCGTGGTCGCCGGAGGGCGCGGCCTGCAGTGTCGGCGAGGAGGCAGTCGGGAACGCCGGGGTGAGGTATGAGGCGACAAGGAGGAGGCAGGGCCTTGGGTGCTCGCGGACGAGGGACTTGTCGAGGTGGCTATGGAGCTCAGGGATCGACGCAGAGGAGGAGGCGCTCAGGAAGCACGGGAGCACGACAATGAGGGTTGGCGTGGAGTGGATCGAGGGGGGCTGCTGGCATCTGGATCGAGGAGGAGCAGTGGAGAGCGATGGTTGGGGAGGGATGGATCCCGAGGGGGATGTGGTGAGTGGGTGGCGGCGGCTGATCCGAGGAGGGGGAAGGCTGTAGGTGGCGGCGGCTAGGGGGGACAAATGTCCTAGGATTTAGGGTTTGGTCTAAAAATGGACAAGGAGGTTTATATATAGGAAAGGGGAGATGAGTTTGGATCTTCCGATCAAAAACCGACGGATGAGAATAAATAGGCTAGGGAGTTCAATAAAGAAAACGGAGATGTTTTATAGATGTTTGGGGATGATCCGAATCCATTGGTAACGACAAAGCGGGTCGGGTTCAGGACAACTTTCGGGCGCGCACACGAGGGGTCTGAGAGAGGTCAACCAGGACAAGGGCGTAAAAAAATGACAACAGAGGCAAAGAGAGAAAGGGCAACTGCGAACGGCTACGAGTTTTTATGAAAACATGCAGATGCAATGCACATGATGCTATGAGATGAGATGGATGACATGAACACAATGCAAAACAAAAGACAAGACCCAATGGCGGAGGAAATAACATGATACATAGCTGGAAATGGCAAAAGTTGGAGTTACAATTATGGAAAGTACATCCGGGGTGTTACATATGTGCCAATTTTTCAGGTATGTTTTTAATTGTTATACGAATATGCGAGGTTTGATAACCCGCCCTGGCTTTTGACCTTAAATCGCCAATATATTTTGGCTTTGATAGCCTTAATTCTAGTGTTTTCCATAATTGCATAAGATTATATTATGTTTGGGTTGTTACCCGCCCTGGCTTTTGACGTTAAGTCGCCAGGGCATATGTTGGTTAAACTTCGTGTAGGACATCCAGAGCTTTACATATAAGTAAGAATACTGCTATTTCTTATATGAATCATTGCGTTTAAGCCCATCATCTTACCGTCTAAAGATATTGTCGGTTTATCCAGCTCTGGGCTATATTGCTCCATATTGAGTTATTGAGGCCATAAGCCGCCAAAGTGATCTTTCCAAAAACTAGACATGACTACGAGCCGCCATGGATGGGGTTATCAATTCCTTATTTTTACAAAGGCTGTAGGCCGCTGGGTTGCATCCCGGAGGACAATAGATGCGCATTAAGTCGCCATTGGCCAAGAGCCGCCGGGTATTTAACTCCAGATTTACTTGTCAACGGAGCAATGCTTATTATTTCTTCATCCAAGAGTACCTGTTCACAATGGAGAGCATGGTTCAATATTGATATGCAAAGGCTTTCGGCAACATCATTCGGACAATGGATATGGTTTTATTTAGTCTCGAATCGCTGCAGGCATACGACCCGACACTTGGGGGCTACATTATTCAAATCAAGATTACATCAACTTTGCAAGTCACATGTTACTGGAAGCATGCACCATGGCACTTGGGGGCTAATGCAAAGTCATTTTAACTCGCCTCATTGAAGACCCGATCCATCACATAGTGATGAGCCGGCCCTTAGGGGCTACTAATTACTCCTGTCAAAGCTAACCCTAAACTTGGGAGTTACATCATATGGTGTTATTTTTTGAAGTACATGTAAAGTCCCAGCTCATTATTGCATAATGACCCAACACTCGGGGGACTACACATGGGAAGTTCAAAATGTGCAGTTTATGATTAACGACTTACATGAACAACCTAGATTTCCCCAAAGTTGCGGCACTTATACTAATAGCAAGTCTTAAGCTATCACTACGTTCTCCTCTTAAGACTTGGGGGCCACAGGTGATGTGCATATAAGGGAGGAACATCTTCAAATTCTTAGTTTTGAGCAAACCAGGTATTATATTATTATTGGAGAAATTTGCAAAGTTCATTTCCTCTAATCTATTCATAGAAAGGTTTAGAGAGCCAACTCAATGATTGGTAAGCTACATTTACAAAAGCAAGCACCAAGTTTCTATAAGATTGACCCGACATCAGATACAATCATGACCCAACGTCATCTGTTTTATAACCCGACAATTTTGGCAATCATAAATCGGCAAGATCTATATCTTCAAGCCGGCTGAAAACCAGATGATTATTTCAAGACCAATATTTTTTCTCAAACTTGAGCATTGGAAGCTGAATCAAATGGATTATTCTTTATAATATTTTTTCTGCAAGAAACCAATGTCAGCAAATTGATTTTTAAGCTGGCCTATTGACATGTACTTTCCAGAAGAAGTACCTGGATTTTTTGCATTGGCAAAGTTTGAACATATCTGCTAAAGGAGATTTGCTATGAGATCATGGACACATACAAGAAGGAAATGACAAGGACTTAAGGATGGTCAGGTGCCGGTTCAAAAAAACTTTTAACCGGGAGCACAACCTATCAAATTTGTTCTTTTGTTTATTTTGCAGGATCACATTAACATGGATAAATCCAAATTAAACTGGGGGCTAATGTCCGGGACATACCCCGCGGTGTAACCCAGCTGGAAGTATAACCCGGCTGGACTTGGTGACTCACTAATGACCCGCCCTGACTGGACGACTCACTAAGTGACCCGCCCGAGCCTGGAGACTCATGGGTGACCCGGCAAGCGGGTCAGAGGAACGACAAGACCCATTGGCCCAGAAGGCGGCTCATAAGGCTGGCTCATGTTATGGTAGGCTGGCTTAAGAGGAAAGGCATAAGGAGTATTCTCTTACAAAGGAAGCAAGACTAGGATTCCACTTGTAATAGAGTAGTCCTAGTCCTACTAGGACTCCACATGTAACGAGCCCCTCCAACTTATATAAGGAAGGATAGGGCATAACAAAAGGGAGAAGTTTCACCAGTTAAGACATACAAGTCAATAGCTCTCGAGGGAGAGGTAGTGAAAGAGCACCCTTGTAATCATGAGCACCATCATCATCAATATCAATGAAGCAGGATGTAGGCTTTTACCTCCACCGTGAGGGGCCGAACTTGGGTAAAACCTCGCATCTCTCGGTTCCAACCAACCCCTCTCAAGCAACCACATAGATGTGTTGGCCTCACGACTAAGTCCTCTCACCAGGACATCTGCCGTGACAATTCCACGACAGCTAGTAATATACTTGTTCAAATTATATTCATTGAAAATCTCAAGCATTTCATTTTTCCAAGCACTATAGAACCCTCCGTCAAGCATAGGTACTCTACGTCTAATACTCCCAACCGTAGACTCATCCATCTTCCTCCAATGGTGATTAAACCAAAGAAATGGAGACCAATCTTTGATACCAATTGTAGGATCGAGAAGAGGTGTCTAGAGGGGCGGCGGGTGATTAGACCCTCAACAAACAAAAGTGACAGTTTTTAAGTTCTTCAAGTTGAGGTGGAGTTTTAGCACAATTTTAAGCATGCAAAATACATTTCAAGCAAGCATGTCAAGAGTATAAGCAAGAGAAAGAGTAAAGCATGCTAATTGCAAGAAAGTAAAGGTATGGGATTGGAGTGTGCAAACGCACTGAAGACATGGAGATTTTTGGCATGGTTCCGATAGGTGGTGCTATCGCACATCCACGTTGATGGAGACTTCAACCCACGAAGGGTAATGGTTGCACGAGTCCACTGAGGGCTCTGTCGGATTTCGGGTTCCGCAAACCCTTGAGAAGTTCGAACTCTGGGATGCGTGCAGAGATCTCAACCTATCCAGCCTACTAACTAGCGATCCTCTCAGCCTAGCACAATGAACTCAAAGTGAAAGAGATAGACACGATAGTTTATCCTGGTTCGGGCCACCTTGCGGTGTAATACCCTACTCCAGCCTTGTGGTGGATTGCCTCGAGGGGTTGAGGACGAACTAGTACACTGGATGAACAGCCTCAAGAGATGAGGTGTTCTTGAGCTCAAGTGAGCTGGTGAGATGGTGAGGGTGGAATGAATTCTCTCCCCTCTATGGTGGTGGCTAGGTCCTATTTATAATGGCCTTGGTCCTCTTCCCAAAGTTGGAGGGAAGGGATCCCACAACGGCCAGATTTGAACGGAAACAACAAGTACATCCTATCCTGACTAAAGTGGTCTGCGCCTACAAAAGCCTCTGGCCGTGACGCTGCAGTGGGCTCGGCGATGACCTCCGTCCCGCCGTCCTGGCGGTCTTGGTCTTGTTGCACCAGAATGGTAACCTTTGGTTGATTCCTCGAGACTCCATGCCTGCTACTTGCTTCCTTTGCACCGAAGAGGAAACTGGTACACTGCACTCGCTGGCGCCCACCTAGCGCCCGCCTGGCCTTGGTCGTCATGGCTCATGTCAGCTGAGCCTCATGAGGTGCACCTTGCATAGAGATCTCCGCTCCTCGCGAGCCAGTCTGAGGAGGCCGATCCCCTTGGAGGTGTTGGTGCCGTCCACCTCGCGAGGCTTGGTCCCTCACGAGGGTCTTGAGTTGTTGATGCTGAAGCTGGGCCATACTAGGCCGTTGATGGAGCCATGCTGTGGGCCTCAGGCAGGCAGGTCTGGGTACCCCCGTATCCAGAACGCCGACAGGCTCCACCCATGAAGGGTCCATGAAGAAGCAATCTTGTCTATCCCACCATGGCCATCGCCCACGAAGGACTTGCCTCACTTGGGTAGATCTTCACGAAGTAGGCGATCTCCTTTCCCTGACAAACTCCTTGGTTCAACTCCAAAATGTTTTCGGAGGCTCCCAAGTGATACCTAACCAATCTAGGAGACACCACTCTCCAAAAGGTAATAGATGGTGTGTTGATGATGAACTCCTTGCTCTTGTCCGTCAAATGATAGTCTCCCCAACTCTCAACTCTCTCTCACAGCTTTGGCTATGGTGAAAACATGATTTGAGTGGAAGGCAACTTGGGGAAGGCTAGAGATCAAGATTCTTGTTGTTGGAGTGGAATGTCTTGGTTTGAACACAAGAGGAGGTGGTTCTCTCTCAGAAAATGAGTAGTGGAAGTGTAGGCACGTTCTAATGGCTCTCTCTCCAATAGAGAAGGGGGTGGATATACATAGCCTCCACCAAAATCAACCATTACACATTACACACATTTGACCCAACTCGGTTAGACCGAATAGATAAACTTGGTGATACCGACTTAGTACAAAATGTGAACGTTAGGAATCTCGATGGAACCGATGTGCTAGGGCTTAGGGCAAAACCTTATCTTGGTGAGATAGATTGCATGAACTTGGTGAGGCTGATTTTCAGCAATGAGCAAACATAGAGTTGGTCAGGAAAACTTGGTGGGACCGATTGCACATTTTGGTGAGACCAGAATATTACAACAGTCAACAGAGAGTTTGCAAGGCCGTCTTGGTGAGACAGAGATCCGTATCAATGAGACTGAATGTTCTAGGGTTTCTGGCAGTGGCTATGTCAACTGAACTCGATGGCGCCGGTTAGATCAAATCGGTGGGGCCGAGTTTGACTTTGGGTTTTGGACATATGTGGAAATGAGAAAGTGGTTGAGGGTTCTGGAGCAATATCACTAAGCACTTTCAGCAAGCAGACCATTAAGCAACACCTCATCCCCTTTTAATAGTATTGGCTTTCCTATGGACTCAATGTGATGTTAGATCACTAAAATGAAAATGAAGAGTCTTGGGCTTATGCCAATCTTTGTACTTAGCATTTTGAAGGGGTTCCACATCCTCTTGTCCTTGCCATGCCATTGTTGAACTAATCTAAAATATACTAGATAAAGGTATTAGTCCAACAAGGGATATGTTGACATTAATTACCAAAACACCCAAGGAGCACTTGTGCTTTCAGCCTCGGCCAGACGAGTTTGAGGACTTCCTCCATACTTTAACTGTGCGCGAGGAAAGGGGTGTGTCACACGCCCGAGCCACTAGCTTACAATTCCCCGTTGTGCACTACTTTGCTTTATTAATAGGGAAATGCTTGATGGCTAGAGAGGAAGGTGGCACACTATGTGCCCCCAACCTTGCCATTTTACATCGTGCACTTCACAATCATAACTTGGCGCTATTTTTGCACGTCGGCTGCACACTAATAGGACTAAGGGAAAATTCATGGTGGCATTTATGCTACTTGCTTGGCGAGATGTTTTAATGTTCAGATATGCCATGATTACTTGTTGCCTAGAGTTTATCTAGATCACCAGTCGATGGAGGACCACTACTTTATTGATGCTCCTATGCCTCCTCAACACATTTGTTATAACTTAGTTTTTAGCGAGGAAACTCGTGATATTATTCTGTTGCTTGCACCAGCTTTTTTTGATTCTCATGCCAGGAACGGATAAACATCCTACCAGAGGATATCCTTGCTTAGCGGAACGCTCAGGCAACGTCAGAAGGGTTGCCCCAAGAGTGGGACGTTCAGGTGCCGCTGCCTCAACACTTTGATATGGGACCCGACGGCTACTACGAGTGGTGATTACCAAGCTAGGCAAAGGCCTAATCTTGGGGGAGGTACGTATTTTCCACTGACATTACATTCATGTTCACGTATTTCATTTTAGTTTTAGGTGTCATCTTTTTTCATAGTATAATCCATGCTAGTTTTATTTTCCAGCCTCCTCCTTCTGTGTTTGAAAAACTTTGAGAAAATCTAAAAATATTTCTCGCTTCTTTTCGGTTTCTGTTTCGAGTTTAAATTAATAATAGCATTAAAATAAAACCCAAAACGATTGTCTCGTTTCTTCTTTTGCTTGTTGGGAGCTTTCCTGTGTCAATAGTTTTCCTTGTTTTTGTTTTTCTTCCTTGAGTTTGCTTTCTTCAAGAAAAAATAAATCAAAAACTCCAAAAATATTGTTGATCTAACAAAGAGACCATATTACCATGTCTTCTCCTTTGAATAAAATGTTTGAAGATTCCAGCTTAGTCCACGACACTTTTGCATTCTTATAATTTTCATATCATTTGGTCATGCAAGTGAAAGGCAATAATGATGACATCTGATGAAGTGATTGTGGTAGAGAAAGGCGGGTATGAACTCAACTTTTTTTTTGTTTTTGTACATATGTTTAACTCGGTATCCATGATTTAGCTTGTTATGATTAAACATATTTATGATGACAATTAGAGATTATATTTGCTCATGCCATGCTTAAGTAGCTTGGGGTGGATAATGATTTACCTTAGAGGTCACCATGCAACTAAATGGTCCTAATGTAGTGTGATGATATGGTATCCTCCTTTGAATGTTTCAATTGGATTGACTTGGCACATGTTCACACATGTAGTTGATTCAAAACCAACATAGCCTCCACGATATTTATGTTCATGGTGTTTATATCCTACTCATGCTAGTATTCAATGTTAATTTTTCATAATGCGTGATTATGACCGTTTTCACTCTCGAGTTGGTCGCTTCTCAACCTATTTGCTACCCTTCACCTGTACTAAGCAGGAATACTGCTTGTGCATCAAAATTCTTAAACCAAAGTTATTCCAGATGAGTCCACTATATATCTACCTATATGCAGTATTACTCTGCCGTTCCAAGTAAATTTGCATGTGCCACCTCTAAGATATACAAATGAACACATGTTTTGTGTGCGTGTACCTCTCATGGAGCAAAACGGGGTGGTCAGTATCTTCCATGCTAAGTGGATTATTCTCATGATGAGTGTTTATTCACTCATCCTTGCACGAGAGAGGTCAGTAATTGGGATGCTCAGTCCCATGATTAAAATTGCAAATAATAAAACAAACTCCATCGGACTGTTCTTAGTATGGAGGACACCTGAGGATTCGGCTAGCCATGGCTTGTGTTTGTTGGTAGAGGGAGAGTAAACTTTACTTTTACCGCTTGGGAACCGCCGCTAATTTTTTTAGCATGGAAGATTTTGAAAACTCTTGGTCATCACATTGAGAGGAAAGGTATACCGCCAAAAATTATATTTGTCTCTGATTTATGCTATGAGCTCTAGCATCTCTGCAAATCCCTGTTTCCCTCTATGAAGGGCCTATCTATTTACTTTTATGTTATTTTACTTTTATTATTGAGTCATCACCTTCTCAAACGAGCACTATTTTGGAGAGCACTATTCTCATTCTCATGCATTGTGTATAGTTAATGTTGTGTGCATCATGACTAGATCTCTTCTACCATGAATTACAATGTTTAGTCGCTGCTTGAACTTTGGAGGTGCTCTGCATTTATGTTTTGTGGTCCCAGACAGGGCTAGCGAGATACTATTATTATTATTATTATTATTATTATTAATATTATTATTATTATTATTATATCATGATTGTTTTGACGAAGTGTTGGAATTTGAGATATTTTATTCTTGCTCGCTAGTTGATTATGCCATTGATATGAGTGAATATATTTTCTAAGAGTTGTCATTTACACCGTTAGCTATAATTATTGCTGAAAACCTGTGTATCACTTAAGCATATGTATATAAACAATAAGACAAGAGTTCATAGAAGTTTTTCTTTATCACTTTCATTTTTTCAACTGAGTTGCTTGAGGACAAGCAGTGGGTTAAGCTTGGAGGAGTTGATACGTCTCCGTCGTATCTACTTTTCCTAATGCTTTTTCTCTTATTTTGGACTCTAGTTTGCATGATTTTAATGAAACTAACCCGGGCTGATGTTGTTTTCAGCAGAACTACCATGGTGTTGTTTTTGTGTAGAAATAAAAGTTCTCAGAATTGGATGAAACTTTTTGTAGATTTTTTACGGAATAAATGAAGAATATTGGAACCAAGACCCAATGGAGGGGGCCATCATGAGCCCACAAGGCACCAGGAAGCCACCTTGTGCCCACAAGGTACCAGGGCGGGCCTACCTCCCTGGGTGCACCTTGGTGAGTGGTGGGGCCCTCGTGGCTCCGTTGACCGTAATCCAGATACTACAAATTCCTATTTCCCGAGAAAAAATAGGAGAAATTTTTTCATCACGTTTCATGATACGGAGCTGCCGCCACCTCCTGTTATTCATCAATAGGCCAGATCTGGAGTCCGTTCTGGGCTTCAGAGAGGGGAATTTGCCGCCATCGTCATCATGAACCATCCTCCATCACTAGTTTCGTGATGCTCACCACCAGGAGTGAGTAATTTCTTTGTAGGCTTGCTGGACGGTGATTGGTTGGATGAGATTCATCATGTAATCAAGTTAGTTTTGTTAGGGTTTGATCCCTAGTATCCACTATGTTCTCAGATTGATGTTGCTATGACTTTGCTATGCTTAATGCTTGTCACTAGTGCCCGAGTGCCTAGATTTCAGATCCGAACCATTTATGTTTTCACCAATATATTTGTGTTCTTGATCCTACCATGCACGTTATATTATCAATTTTGGATGTTTTATATTCATTTACTAGCAACTTTATATCATTTTTTGGGACTAACCTATTGACATAGTGCCCAATGCTAGTTGCAGTTTTTGCTTGTTTTTTACTTCGCAGAATATCAATACCAAACGGAGTCCATATGCCATGAAACTTGTTGGAGAATTTTTTCTGCCCAAAAAGACATCCACGGAGGCAAAGAAGTGCATGGAGGCGACCCGTGGGGCCCACTAGGCACCAGGACGCCAGAAGGCACATGCATGCCCTGGTGGGTACTGGGCTCCACGGGAATCTTTTCCACTGCCTATCAACTCCATAAATACTTTGAAATCCCAAAAAACCTAGGGGAGTTGAGAGAAAACAGTTTCCGCCATCGCACGTTCTAGAACCATAAGATCCAATCTAGAGGCCTTTTCTGGCACTCTGCCAGAGGGATCAACAATCACAGAGGGGTTCTACATTAACACCCTTGCCTCGCCGATGATGCGTGAGTAGTTACCTACAGACCTATGGGTCCATAGGTAGTGGCTAGATGGCTTCTTCTCTCGTTTTGATCTTGAATAGAATGTTCTCCTTGATGTTCTTGCAGATCTATTTGATGTAATGACTTTTTGTGGTGTGTTTGTTGGGATCCGATAAATTGTGAGTTTATGACCAGTTCTATCTATGAATATTATTTTAGTCTTTTCTGAACTCTTTTATGCATGATTGATATAGCCTCGTATTTCTTCTCTGAAACATTGGTTTGGTTTGGCCAACTAGATTGATTTTTCTTGCCATGGAAAGAGGTGCTTTGTGATGGGTTCGATCTTGTGGTGCTCAATCTCAGTGACAGAAGGAGACATGACATGCATGTATTGTTGACATTAAGTATAAAAAGATGGGGTCTATTCCTACATGAATAGATCTTGTCTACATCATGTCATTGTTCTTATTGCATTACTCTGTTTCTTCATGAACTTATTACACTACATGCATGCTAGATACCGGTCGATTGTGGAGTAATAGTAGTAGATGCAGGCAGGAGTCCGTCTACTAAGCTTGGATGTGATGCCTATATACATGATCATTGCCTTGGATATCATGATGATTATTCGCTTTTCTATCAATTGTCCAACATTAATATGTTTACCCACCGTATGCTATTTTCTCGAGAGAAGCCTCTAGTGAAATCTAGGACCCCCAGGTCTATTTCCTATAATATTACAATCGAAAAATACCTTGCTGCAATTTTTCTTAGTTATTTCATTTTGTGTTTTTGTTAGATCTATTTATCAAATCTTATACAATTTAACCTATCTCAATACCGAGGAGGGATTGGCAACCCCTCTTACGAGTTGGGTTGCATGTATTTGTTATTTGTGTGCAAGTGCTATTTACATAGTGTTGGTGGATCCTCCTACTGGATTGATAACTCAACTATTAATACTTATAAATATACTTTGGCTCCCCTATGTTGTGACCGAGGGAAATACTTACCATTGCTATGTTGCATCATCCTCTCCTCTTCGGGAAAATACCAACGCAGGTACAAGCAACCAGTTATATGCACCTATTACGTGTTATGATCCGCATACCCCAAGGTGACAATAATTGGGATTGTTTCCGGTGATTACTGTAGTTTGAGGAGTTCATGTATTCACTATGTGTTAATGGTTTGTTCCAGTTCTCTATTGAAAGGAGTCCTTAGTATCCCTTAGTTTCCTTATGGACCCCGCTGCCATGGGAGGGTAGGACAAAAGATGTCATGCAAGTTCTTTTCCATAAGCATGTATGAGTATTTATGGAATACATGCCTACATTACATTGAGAATTGGAGCTAGTTCTGTGTCGCCCTAGGTTATGATTGTTATGTGATGAATATTATCCAACAATATCATCGATCAATGCTAACGAGATTTTCACATATTGTTCTTGCTAAGTCACTATTACTAATGCTACTGTCACAACTGCTAAAAAATTACTGCTACCACTGTTACCGTTACTATTGTTGTTACTATTGCTGCTACCACTATCAAATTACCATATTACTGTGCTACTGATCACTTTGCTACAGATATTTAGTCTCCAGGTGTGGTTGAATTGACAACTCAACTATTAATACTTACAAATATTCTTTGGCTCCCCTTGTGTTGAATCAATAAATTTGGGTTGAATACTCTGTCCTCGAAAATTGTTGCGATCCCCTATACTTGTGTGTTATCAGACGTACCCGCGAGGTGTTGGTCTCTTCCTCCGCATAGCAAGGGGGTCATCCTTTGATTCATCAGAGAGCTCTACTCTCTCCGACAACTTGTCGGTGGCCCTGCCCGAGGTCCTCCTTGGCCTCTTTGAGCCCTGGGGCCGCATATCTGCTTCGGCATCCTACGAGGCCACCCTCTTCCCTTTAAGGGGAGGGTTTTCCCGTTCCTCTCCCTCCCCCGTGTCATCTTCATGGAAGGAGGAGGCGTGGGTCTCTTCGGACTAGGTGACCGAGGTTTCTCGAGTCTAAGCGCTCGCCTTGCCTTTCTGGGACTTTGTCCCCTTGGGGGCTACCACGTGCGGTTCCTCGACTAGGAGCATCGCGAGCAGGGGTGTTCTTGGCTCCTCTGGTAGTGGGCACGGGCACTGCATCCTGGCCGACCACTTCTGCAAACATGGAATGGGATGATTCGTCAAAGTTTGTCTCACCGTACAAAAAGAAGACATATAAAACTTGTGCATTAAAACACTTAACAGTGGGGCTTCAAAATCAACCTTGAAGCTGTGGTCCTGCCCTTCCTTGGGGATCTTGTCCCTGGCCAGCTTGAGGATCTGCGTCCACATGCTGGCCAAGGTAGTATTGAAGAAGCGGAGGATGGGCCCCGCGTCCTCGGATATGTGCTCCCACATTGGCTTGGCCCAAAGTTGGAGCGGGAGGAGGTGGCGGTTGAGCATGACGTTGAGCACGTCCGGGAGCTAGAGGTCCTTATTGGGGACCACCACTTGATCTTTTGGAACAGTGCCTCCACCTCATCTGGGTTCCCCCAGCCGATATCTTTCTCCCTCCAGGTCTTGAGATTTGTTGGGGGTCCATCTGAAAAGGCCTAGACTTTTGTTTGGCCAGGGGCGAGTGGCTCAGTGATTCAAAACCACCCACGCTGCCACTCCTTGATCATCTCGATGAAGGTTCCCTTGAACCAGTCAACATTTTGGTTTTTGCTGACCATGGCCCCTCCACACTCCGCCGGGTCGGAGCCACTGGACATTGGTTTGACCCTGAATATCTTCAGCCATAGGCCGAAGTGCAGCTCATAGCGGAGGAAGGCCTCATAGACTATGATGACGGAGGTGAGGTGGAGGATAGACTTTGGGGCCATGTGGTGGAAGTCGAGCCTCTAGTAGAAAATCATCCCGCGCACGAATGGTGCAGTGGGAACCCCAGGTCTCAAATGAGGTGGGGAACAAAGACTACCTGCTCTCCTGCGTTGGGAACGAGCACTTGCTGGTCAGTGCCTGGAGCGCGGGTACCCCTCGTCACGCAGCTCCTGGATGGTTGCCGCCTGTCACGATGGAACCACCCAAATGCCCTTTGAGGGTATCGGCCATGGCTGGTGGGGAACCTTGGATTCGCTAAAGGAGAAGAGTGGGAGATTCGATCTAGGCCTGGAGCTAGACAAAGCAGCATGCATGGTTCCCCGCGTTGTCCTCTTTTTTGCTCTTATATGCTATTGAAAGCCCAAGAGTCCCCTTTGTCGTGCCGATAAAAATGCCACTCCAGTAAAAGATGCCATTATTCATATGGGGGGAAACAAAATCTTGATGATATCCCTGAGAAAACGGGCACGATCTCCACCTCGATGGGACGTGCTACTAAAAAGTTAGCCTCGAGCCATGATTTGAGGGGAGCAGTAACTTCCCGATCCGTCGTGGCATGCACCGCTTCGATAAAGTTGGCAGACTAGGTGGAATTGTTCAAACATAGGTGGCCGGCCTTTGAGGCTAAGTAACCTCATTTCCTCGAGCAGGGTATTAGCTCGGTCAAGTCATGTTGGACACCGTTCTTGTAAAGGGCGGTCTGGGAATCTTGAAAACACAATGGAGAACATGTCTATCGAGCCAAGGACTTCGGATCTGAGGTTTTCCTCGTCAAGGAAATCATCCTCGGCATAGAAGACCAGTTCGAGGGATACTGATGGTGTCCTGGACAAGGGGGTACCAACCTAGTCGGCCCATGCTCCCCGGATTGGGCTGGTGGGCCCTTATTCTTATCGAGATGGACTCTAGAGGCCGCACGATGAGGCGTGATCAAGATTGCATCTACCAAAGACTTTTTGTATACTACAAAACTTCTCCTACTGCCTTAACGCCAAGATACCGACCCTGTGACCCTAGATACCCCAACCTGGCATGTATATAAGCCAAAGGGTTTAGCCCATAGAGGGGACATCTATGCAATATCATTCACCTAGCCCTAGAGTAAGAATACATCCGGCGATCTCGAGGTAGATCAACTCTGTACTTGATACTTCTCCATTGATATAAGCAAGATCAGGAAGTAGCTAGGCTTTTGCCTCCATCAAGAGGGCCCAAACCTAGGTAAACATTGTTCCCTTGTTCCTGTTACGATATGTCCTAGATCCACAGCTCGGGACCCCCTACCCAAAGGTCTGTCAGTTTTTACACCGACACATACGAAACCACTATCACCTGTTTTAAGTTTTATAGTGCTTTAAATCCAAAGATTTGTTATATATATGCTAATATAACCACCAAAATTGGTCAGAGAAGAAGGAACATCCAAGGAAAGAATTGACAAAGACAACACACAAGAAAAGGGATCTAACTTGAAGAGGTAAGTACCATGTGTAACATTTTAACTAACATGTAGATATCTCTCACGTAGTCACATCTTGAAAGTAGCAACCTGCATTTGTTTTGTTCAATCTAATAAATGAAGGAATAATTTGGTTAGTTTGTTTCAATCAAATTAGTTGGATAGCTAGCAATGGTCTCTAGGTTATTTTTCAATCATAAAGCTCCTGATATCCCCTTGTTGAAAATATTAAAATATACTATGAAACATCAGTATGTGATCATCACAAAGCCTATAAACCGCCAATAGAGAATACTGTTAGGGCTGAGAGTATATCTACCAAAGCAGCGGTGAATGGGAGATTCAAAATTTCTTTCAAAAGTTTTGAACTGATCCCAAACATAGCAGTGGAAATAAGGTTCGGTAGATTTGAACTCAATCAAGCATACTATTATGTAACAAAGTCTTCGATGTAGGATGCAATAATGGTTCAAGCATAGTATACGACAAGCTTGATGATAATGATGGCAATGCAGTAAACCAACAGACATAATATCATGACAGAGATCTAGTAAAGTACTATGATGGATAACTACGAGAAATAGCTACAATGAGGTAAACGATCACAACACAGACGATTATGAGAACTAAGATATCCTAATAGAATGAAGAGGGTGCAACAATATGGGCAACGAACAATTACTGATGGGAGTGACAGAAGAAATGACAAAGAATGATATGCTACAGAGAATGAATGATCTGCTAAACTATTGTCATAGACCACGAATGTAAAATGTTGAAAGAATTGCAGTGAAGTAGATTGAACCAATGGTGCTCGATGGCGACATGGAGATTTGGTAGACCAATTCAACCTTCTGCCAAATGGCTACAGCTGGTTGGAGGGGCTTTGACTTAACATGGAAGATAAACTCTCTTCACCCTATTCTCCTTCAACTTGAAGCTGATCACACTCTAGTTGATTTCACTCGTGGTAGATACTTGTTGGCGATCTCCAAACCTTTAGTCGACCTTCGTGGACCACAATCACTCTTGGTTGCTGAAGATCTTGCTCGGTGAAGACAACAACTCTTCAACACTCGAGCCAACACATATCCGTCTTGAGAGTGCAGAGCTCTCAAGAGTAATAGATACAAGAACTCTAACTTAGAACTACTGTGATGCTAAACCACTGTCTAAGTTTGGGTTCTTGATTTTTCTCTCAGTGGATCTTAACCTCAAATCACTCGGAGAGGGGTTGCTCAAATCAATCTTCTCAGAAATCTCAAGCAGAGCAGCCAACGGACAATGTTGGAGCGGGGTGGCTATTTAGAGCCGCAGCCTTCCCTGATGGGAAATGATCAAATTGGGCATGTGGAGCAGCGAGTGGCTGAACGACACGAGTCCAACGGTCAGAAGTTTGAGCACAACGGTAACACTACTTGTGGAGCAAGTAACGCTAACTCCTCAGTCCAAAAGATATCTCCTGCAGCACAAAGAACAACGTCTACTGGTGCCAGGTAATCACTCGGAGCATAAAGAGATTTCTCTTGCATCTTTCATAGGCTTGGCTAAGCATCACAACGGATCTAAGCTTCAAGAACCTATACCCCTTTTAATAGTACAGAGGTCCTACGACTCAAATGAATGAAAGAAGAACAACGAAATGAATACTACGTCTTCACTTTGTCTTCAACTTCCATTTGCTGTAGTCAATTTCTTTGGACAACAACTCCGAACCAAATGCTTCGCTTCAGCAGTAAACTTTTGAGGGGCTAATTCCTTCAAATCAATCTTATCATCTACATATCTTCATTAGATGTAGTTCATTCTTCTCTACAACGCAGATATACTTCGGTGAAATTCCTCGAACTTATCACCGGAGATAGCATTCTCTTCGGTTATGTATGGACTATTTCTCTCTTTATGCACTAGCAAACAAATCCATCCATACTTGTTTCTGTCAACAATCTCCAAAACACAGGTAGGAAGATATTGCACCAACAATCTCCCCCTTTTTGGACGACTGTTGACAAAACAGATCACATCGAAGGATAGATAATAAATGGGATGTAATGCGAAGGATAAGGAAAGATGAGGGTTTAATACGAAGATAAAACACGCTCCCCTGAAGATATGCATCATTTGAGTGCGTAGTTAAATCGAAAGGAAGCAACATGAATCTTCATATGAGTGTTATTGGCATATGATCTCATTCTCGACTTCTTTCAATGCACTCGACAATGTATAAGGTAATTCATGTGATGTAGGGTAGAACCCTAGATGCCCGATCTTTAATGATTGGAGGGGATCCCGTGATGAACACGAGGAACACGAGGGGGAAAACGAGGGGAAAACACGGGAGAAATCACTCAAACAAACGAGATTCGATTACACATGTTGAGATCCTCGAAACACAAACAGATACATGATCCAAGATCAAGAAGGGACGATAGAAGTGTCAAGTTATTCTCCGTGAGGAGGTCTTGAGGGGTCTTCCCGTGAGGGGTCTTGAATCCACTTGGGGGATCTTCTCCGTAGAGGGCATGAACTCCGATGGAGAAGGGATCCAGTGGAGAGCAAAGCTTCTCAAATGAACTACTACTTTGCTAACCCTAAAACATAGGTAGGAGAGGAGTATATATAGTCTAGGGGGCGAAAGGTGTCGGTGTTCTGGGACCCAGGGTACCCAGACTTGCATGCCTGCAGCCCACAGCGTGGCTCCATTGATGGCCTGGTACGGCCCATCTTCAGCCACAACAAGACAAGACCCTCGCGAGGAGTCAAGCCTCGCGAGGCGGACGACGTCAAGACCTCCTGAAGGAGCGGGCTCCCCAGGCGGCCATCTGGCGAGAAGAGATTTCTATGCAAGAACTCACCTCATGAGGCTGAGGTGACGCCATCCATGATGACCAAGGCCAGTTGCGCGCCAGCGGGCGCAGAGCGGCATGTTTCCTCTTTGGTGCTAAGGAGGCAAGCGCATGCGCAAATTCCCAAGGAATCAACCAAAGATTGTCGAATGAGTGCAACAAGACCAGTACCGCAAGAACGGCAGGATGAATGTCATCGTCGAGCCCACCATGATGCCACAACCGGAAGCTTTGAAGGCGAAGACCAACTTTCATCAGGATAAGATGTACTACTTGTCCCCTTGTAAAATTGGCTACTGTGGGATCCCTTCCTGCCTAAGTTTTGGGACAAGAGGACCAAGGCCACTATAAATATAGCCTAGCCACCACCATAGCAATGGGTCGAGGCCCAGATGGATAGCTCCTTAAAGCTTCCACCAGCACAAGAACAAGCCTCCTGAGGCTGTTCTTCCCCTTGTGCTAGTTAGTCCTCTGCCCCCGCGTGGCTAATCCACCACAAAGAAGGAGTAGGGTTTTACACCGCAAGGTGGGACGAACCTGGGTAAACTGTCGTGTCCATTTCCCTCCTATTCATCGAGCTAGGCCGTGTAGGCAGCAAGTCGATCGGCTAGAGAGGTTGATTTCTTCGCACATTCCCCAAAGTTCGAACCTTTCTTGGGTCTGCGGAGCCCGGAATCCGACATTTGGCGCGCCAGGTAGGGGCATGTCGAAGACTCTCTTCTGTCGGTTGTGTCACCATCGCTCCGCTGTTCTCATGGAGGATGCTCATCAAGTTCGTGCTGAGCGTCGGGCAGCCCTCGCCACGCGCGTCGCCGAGACGGCACCCGCGGGCAACGCTGCTCCCCGCCGCTCGCCGTCGCCTGTGGCCAACGCCGCCAACAGCGCTGCAGCCCGCGAGCAGCAGGATTCGTTGATGCCGCCCTCTGTGCGACGCGGCGGCCGCCAGTCTGCCGTTGACCCCGGCCGCTGCTTCATCTTCCCACACTGGTCCCGGGCTGGCGACTGCACGGTCGGTGCTGCTCATGGCGCTTGAGCTTCTGCGCTACCGTCTGGCCGACGACCTCAACAAGGACTGGTTGGACCGCATCGCCGTGCTCGTTAGTGCTGCTGGAGAGGCTCCTGCGCTGTCTCATTCGCTCCCTCCCCCGCTGCCCCAAGCGGGAGACGTGGATCACGGCGCGCATCCTCCTCCTCTCCAGCAAGATGTCATCCCCAAGCCAAGGCGTGAGGCCTCTCAGCGCGATCAGCCGCGCAAGGCACCCGTGCGCGATGAAGAAAGTTGCGGGGTCGTGCAGCGGCCCCCGGGAGAGGTGCGTGCGCTCCCAGCTCCCCCGGCGCCCCCACGTCAAGACCGCGTGCAGCCCGAGGCGGTTGCATGTGGGCGTCAAGACCAGGCTCCCCCTCCGCGGCGAGCCCCTGTGGCCACTGTGGGGTGCCGAGCATCCACTCCAAAGCTTCACCTTGTCGTCTGGCCTACCAAGTTCAAGCCAGATCTGCCTCCACGCTAAAATGGCACCCCCGACCTGGCCGAGTTCCATCAGCTCTATCAGCTGAGCATCGAGGCGGCGAGTGGTGGCGAGAAGGTCATGGCGAACTGGTTTCCTATTTCTCTCAAAGATGGTGCATGCTCGTGTCTCCTGAACCTCCCAGTGGGATCGATCTCTTCCTGGGACGAGCTGCGGGAGTGCTTTATCGCCAACTTCCAGGGCACCCATGACTGCGTTCCTATAGCTGGCGACCTGCATCTCATCAAGCAACAACCAGGAGAGACCTTGCACAAATACATCCAACGCTTCATCAACATCCACCTCAAGACCCTGAAGGTGCCGGACGAGGCTATCATCTCAGCGTTCACTGATGGCGCCCGTGATGTCAAGATGAAGAAGGAGCTTGCCATACACAAGGACCTATGCTTGATTCTAGAGATATTTAATATGGCGACCAGGTGCGCGAGGGCAGAAGAAGGTTGTCTGTCGCTCCTTGAGCTAACAGAGGCCGACCTAAAGACAGAAAGGCCAGGGCAAAGGACGTGAAGTGCAAGGGCCTGGCGGTGCTTGCGGCCGAGCCTGAGATGAAGCGCGGCTGTGATCACGCTGAGTCTTCCAAAGGCAACCGCCTGTTCTGCGTCTTCCACAACATGCAGAACCCCGAGCTCAGGGCCATTCAGGACGGGCTCCTTGGCCGCCACCCCGATCACAACGACCATGGCTACGGTCGCGGAGGAGGTCACGGCGGAGGCCGCTGGGATGCTCGTGGCCCCCGTCAGGGTTGGCACGACCAGCCTCATGAGGTCCGCTGGCAGGACCAGCCTCACGACGGCCCATGGAGGGACTGGCCTCGTGAGGATCACCCTTAGGGCAACACTGGCCTCCCTCCACTTCCACCGCCACCAAGAAGGAACGATGACCACCGCCAGGACGATGGGGCTGGGGGCTTCCAAGAGCCTCGTGCTATCGCCTGCATCCTGGGAGGTGCTCAGGCCCCCGCCTCACATCGCATCTTCAAGAAGTTCACTCGTGAGGTGAACGCGGCCCTCCCTAAGCTCGAGGCGTCGTGTCCACTCAGGTGGTCCAAGTACTCCAACATCTTCGACTCTTCGGACCAGCTCAAGTGCGCGACCACTTCAGGCGCGCTCCCAATGCTCTGCTCACCAACCATCAGCAATGTTCTCGTCACCAAGACACTCATTCATGGTGGCGCTGGGCTCAATGTCCTCTCCGTTGAGACATTTGACAGGCTCCAGGTGCCATATGGCCAGCTTCAGCCCACCAAGCCATTCTCGGGAGTGATCGACGGCTCTACCCAGCCCATAGAGCAGACCCGTCTCCCCGTCACCTTTGGCAAGCGCGACAACTACCGCACCAAGCTCATCGACTTCAACGTTGCTCACATTCTCTTTCTGTACAACACTATCCTTGGGTACCCAGTCCTTACCAAGTTCATGGCAGCAACTCACCACAGCTACAATGTCCTCAAGATGCTAGGAAGCTGCGGCATCATCACGGTCGCCTGCGATGAAAGGACGCGGTGTGCTCCCTCGAGTGCGCCTACAAGGCAGCAGCGGTCGAGAACTCGGATGGTGAGGGCACTATCCATCCCCCTGAGGTCGCCCCAAGAAGAAGAAGCAGCTACTCCTTAGGGCCCCTCAGGAGGCTGGGGTGTCTGATGGTCGCGCTTCAGGCTCCTCGCCCTTTGCTGGGGCGCCTATCCCTCTCGCATAGGAAGGCGCGCCGGCGCCCCCCTCGGGTTGGGCTCGGGGGCTCTCCTCCGGAGGGCTTCTAACCTGGGTAGTGTCACAAAGGAGGCGTTCGGGAGCAAGGCACAGCGCGTAGGAGTTCATCACCAGGGCAATCAAAGATCTTCAGGAGGCACCCGCGTCACTCAATGCAGCTTCCGCCTAGGACACGAGCGGCGAGCTGCGCGTCTGCATCAACATCCCGGGACTCAACAGGGCTGCTTCCCATTAGCTCTTCTAGCCGTCCCTTGTCGGCTGGTGTGGAGGCCACCCCCACAGCTATGTCCGTATGTCCCTCGGCCTTCCGGGTGCGACTGTCCCACTCCAGCAATGCATGCAGGGCGTCCCGGCGTCTCATGAAGCCAGGTGCCAGGCAATCCTGACGGAGGGAGAGCCAGAATGTCCGGAGCCCCTCGAGGCTCAGGAGCCCGCTGGATCATGAGGAGCAACTTCTGTGGCACGCATTTTCAGCTACTTCAACACATCTAGCCCAATGATGCTAGGTGACTTTTTAGTTTGTTCAGTTGAGGGCGCCCCTTGGGCTGCATTATCCTCAAGCTATATGGGTCCACCCTACAGCGTGTATCATTTTGCGCATCTACCAGAACTGGCTTCACCCTTTCATGAGTTGCTTTATATTATTACCTGCATGTCCGGTGATTCGCCACCATGAACGTCGTGCACCCTTACGAACCCGCCCACGACCGCCTCATGATTAAGGACTAGCATGGCGTCTGTGCTCCAATTCGTCCCTGAAGCGTCGCCAAACCCAAGTGACCGAGCTCTGTCTCGTAGGCCAGCCCCATGTACGTCATCTCCCGTGGCCATTGGTGCCTTGTTCTCGCATGAGCTAATCGTGAGCGGATAAGTTAGGGCACGCGGCACGGTGCCTCTCCGCCGCGGGAGCCGCACGCCGGCTGTCTTTCTTTACGATCGATGCATGATAAGACTGGGCACGACGTCTGTGCCCGAGTCCGTCCCTAGAGCGTCGACAAATCCAGTGGCTGAGCTCTGTCTGGCAGGCCGGCCCCGTTCACGTCGCCTCTTGGGGTCGCTAGTGTTTAGCCTGCTCATGCAATATCCTCTCGAGATTCACTCGGCGCAGGTGACCTAACCATCTCGCAGGATCTCCACGAGCATCCTAACTAGGAATTCAGGCACAACCCTCCTTGAGGTAGGGCCTCGTGAGTCCCGCGCTAGCTCATAGGTGCCCATATACACCTCCTCTAGTCCTGCCGTGCAAGCCACGTGCCAGGACAGGGTTGTACACACCCCGGAGTCTTCCCTCAGAGGGAGCTCCCACTCACGCACCAGTGGAAGCCCCATGCTCCACGCCGGCGGACAACACGGTCGAGGAGTGGCTATGCCCATGCGAGAGTGGAAGCGTCATGCTCCGTGAAAGTGCAACTATCCCTGGGTGGTTTTGGTAATGATTAACAACATATAGCTCATTGAACTAATGCAAGATAAATATTTCAGGAAAGTTCAATGATTGGCATGGCATGGATTAGGAATGTGGACCCCTCAAAATGCTAAGGACAAAGGATTGGCTCAAGCTCTAAAGTTCAAGACTCTACATTTTCTATTTCGGTGATCCAAGATCACATTGAGTCCATAAGAAAGCCAATAGTATTAAAAGGAGATGAGGTGTTGCTTAAAGGCTTGCTTGCTCAAAATGCTTAGTGATATGCTCCAAAAGCCCTGAACCACTTTCTCATATCCATATGTCCCAAACCAAAAGTCTAACTCGGCCGCACCAATTTGATCTATCCGGTGCCACCGAGTTCTTTTGACATAGCCACTGCCAGAAACCCTAGTCACTTCGGTCTAACCGATAGGGATCTCGGTCTTACCGAGATGGGATTGCAAACTCCCTGTTTCCCTTTGTAACTTTCGGTCCAACCAAGATGAGCGATCGCTCCCACCAGGTTAGCAATGCAAACCCCCTGTTTCCTTTTCGTAATGTTTCGGTGCCACCGAGACGAGCAAATCGGTCCCACTGAGTTTGCCTGACCAACTCCCTAGTTTCCTTATTACCAAAGTCGGTCCACCCGAGTTTGTGTAATCGGTCAAACCGAGATAACATTATGCCCTAACCCTAATGATATCAGTCCCACCTAGTTGACGTGTCGGTCCCACCGAAATGCCAAATGGTCACATTATGAACTAAATCGGTCCGACCGAGTTTTCTGATTTGGTCCCACCGAGTTTGGTAAATTGTGTGTAATGGTTAGATTTTGTGTGGAGGCTATATATACCCCTCCACCCTCTCCTCATTCGTGAGGGAAGCCATCAGAACGTGCCTACACTTCCAGCACTCATTTTCTGAGAGAGAACCACCTACTCATGTGTTGAGTCCAAGATATTCTAATCCAACCATATGAATCTTGATCTCTAGCCTTCCCCAAGTTGCTTTCCACTCAAATCTTCTTTCCACCAAATCCAATCCTATGAGAGAGTGTTGAGTGTTGGGGAGACTATCATGTGAAGCACAGGAGCAAGGAGTTCATCAACAACACACCATCTATTACCTTTTGGAGAGTGGTGTCTCCTAGATTGGTTAGGTGTCACTTGGGAGCCTCCGACAAGATTGTGGAGTTGAACCAAGCAGTTTGTAATGGCAAGGAGATCGCCTATTCGTGAAGATCTACCCTAGTGAGGCAAGTCCTTTGTGGGCGATGGCCATGGTGGGATAGATAAGTTGCTTCTTCGTGGACCCTTCATGGGTGGATCCCTCCGTGGACTCGCGCATCCATTACCCTTCGTGGGTTGAAGTCTCCATCAACGTGGATGTACGATAGCACCACCTATCGGAACCACGCCAAAAACATCCGTGTCTCCTATTGTGTTTGCACACTCCAATCCCATCCCTTTATTTTCTTGCAAGTTGCATGCTTTACTTTCTGCTACTCATATACTCTTTGCATACTTGCTTGAACCATATCCTGATTGCTTGACTTGTGCTAAATTTCTAAAATCTACCAAGAACTAAAATTGGGAAAAGGTTAAGTTTTTATTTGGTCAAGTAGTCTAATCACCCCCCCTCTAGACATACTTTCGATCCTACAAGTGGTATCAGAGCTTTGGTCTCCATTTGCCTTGATTTCCATAGCTTTTGGTGATCATAGACTTGGTTTCACAACCTAGGAGAGTATGGCGTCTAGCGAGGGAAATTACCACCGTAGAGGTCCTTACTTTGATGGTACTAATTTTTCTAGTTGGAAGCATAAGATGAAAATGCATATTCTTGGACATAACCCCACTGTTTGGTCTATTATGTGTATTGGCTTGCAAGGTGAATTCTTCGATGGGAGAGAACCAAAACGTGAAGCTACCACGGAAGAGTTGAAGATGCTGCAATACAATGCTCAAGCTTGTGATATCCTCTTCAACGGATCATGCCCCGAAGAATTCAACAAAATCACCCGCCTTGAGAATGCAAAGGAAATTTGGGATACTTTGATTGATATGCACGAAGGTACCGACTCCGTCAAGGAATCCAAATTGGATGTGCTTCAAAGTCAACTTGACAACTTCAAAATGAAGGATGGTGAAGGTGTCGCTGAAATGTACTCTAGGCTTGCTCTCATCACAAATGAGATTGCCGGCTTAGGAAGTGAAGAGATGACCAACAGATTCATCATCAAGAAGATCCTAAGATCCTTGGATGGAAAATATGATATCGTGTGCACATTGATCCATATGATGCCCAATTACAAACATCTCAAGCCAACGGAAGTCATTGGAAGAATTGTTGCTCATGAGATGTCGCTCAAGGATAAGGAAGAGCTTCACAACAAGTCAAGTGGTGCTTACAAAGCCTCATGTGATGCTCCTACATCATCAAGTGAGGAACAAACCTTTAATGAAGAACTGAGCCTAATTGTGAAAAACTTCAACAAGTTCTACAAGAGTAGAAGCAAGGAAAGAAGTTCCAAGTCAAGGTCCTACAATGACAAAAGATCTTCGAGTCGTGAACGTAATTGCTACAATTGTGGAAGACCCGGACACTACTCCAATGAGTGTATGTCTCCCTACAAAAGGAGAGAAGATTCACCTAAAAGAAGAAGTAGAAGAGAAGAATCACCACCAAGAGAGAGAAGGAGTAGAGATGATTGTTATTAACGAAGATCCTCCCGGAGAAGCAAGGATTCGAAAAGGAAGGAAAAATCATCAAAGAGCTACACAAAGCGAAGACATCAAGCTCATGTTGGTGAATGGGTATCCGACTCCGACTCTGACCATCACTCCGAGAGAGAGTTATCACTCCGACTCCGAATATACTCAAGATGAAGGTGTTGCCGGTCTAGCACTTGTGTCAACCAACTCCCATGGTTAAAAAAGGCGTGCCTAAGCGAGCGCTTAAGTGCGCCTAGGCTCAATGCGTTGGCAAAATGCATTGCGCATAACTATGATTAATCTGTGCATAACTACGCATAAGCATGTGCTTTGGTAAGTAAAGCGCAAGGCGGTGGCAAAACGCAAAAGTAATGCCTAGCGCTTTTTTGAACTATGCTAACTCCTACGAGATATTTGACTCATAAAATGAAGGAATTGGAAGATGCTTCATGGCTAAAGGCCCCAAGGTATCACACCCCGAGTATGTTGATTTCAATAGTGATGAAGATGACTTTTTAGGTGATGATGATTTACTTGTTGACAACTCTAGTGATGAATACTATGATGAAACGTCAATTAATCATGCTAATCAAGATAAAACGAATGTCAATGATAAGGACAAGATTGAGCGTCTAACTAAAGAACTAAATACTCTTAAGTTAGCTCATGAAACTACCCTGGAAGATCATCGAGAACTTTTAAAGACTCATGAGAAGTTACGCTTTGAAAAGCTCAACCTAGAGCAAGAGCATGAGTTTTTAAAGGCAATCAATGATGATCTTCGCAAGAAAAGTTCTTCTTACATTGCCAAGCGTTTACTCTTGTCTACTTACATGCCACAAGTAAAATCTAGCAACAAGAGTAAGAAAGATTCTTCTTCTAGTAGTAACAATAATCATGCTAAATCGAATGTTGTTGCTTCTAGTAGTTCTCTTGATTGCACTAATGATTCTCATAGCCAAGTTACACTTGAGCAAGAAAATAGCTTATTGAAGGGAATTATAGAGAAAGGTGTTTACAAGAGCCTTGCCGGAAGTAAAAAAATTGAGGAGATTGTATGCAAGAAAGGAAGACACCGGAAGAATCAAGGTGTTGGTTTTGAACGAAAGTTCAATGCCAATGCAGTTGAGTGGGAAGAAGATCAATACCCAAAGACAAAGTTTGTTCCTCAACAAGACAAGTATGATCCTATTTCTTTCCAAGGGACACAAGCTCAAGATGATCTTCCACCACAAGACCACAAGCAAAAAGGTAAGGACAAGCTTCAAGAGGAGATTGATGCATTTGAAGAAGCTCCCAAGGCCATGGTAAAGTGGGTTCCCAAGACTACATCAAGTTCTACTTCATCAAGTGCGACTACAAACCCAAGGATTCCCATCAAGTTGATGTCGATCCCAAAGAAGAAGAACCAGAGAGTTCTTGAGGGTGACTCCGCCAACACACTTTACTCATATCATTTTGGCAAGGACAAGTGCAATCAACTTCCACATCTTGCACTAGTTCAAGGAGTCACAAATCCTCTTGTTGGTAAGACAAGGGACAAGGTAACCTAATGCTTTCATGGACATCATCTTGTGTGTGCATCACTCTATGTTTATGGATATCCTTGTTTGTTCCTTGTGTGACTAACATGTGTAGGTATTGAAAGTGCAACTCACTCCAATGGTTGGCTCCGAAAGATCTACATCAACATTGAGCATCCACATCTTCAACACCTACATGAAGTCATCATCGACAAAACCCAAGGTTAGTTTATCCCTCTTAGGGGGGATATCACATCTAGGGGGATCTTTACTCTCAGAATTGAGCTAAAGCAACTCTAATGGTGTGAACACAACAATGCTTTATGTAAAAGTGGTAACCCCACTTGTCCTTAAACGATGAGTATGACGTATGATCAATGAGGGAGTCCTGGATTAGGGGGTGTCCGGACAGCCGGAGTACCATCATCAGCCGAACTATCATCGGCCGGACTATCATCATCGACTGGACTCCAAGACTATGAAGATACAAGATTGAAGACTTTGTCCCGTGTCCGGATGGGACTTTCCTTGGCGTGGAAGGCAAGCTTGGCGATACGGATTTGTAGATCTCCTACCATTGTAACCGACTCTATGTAACCCTAGCCCTCTCCGGTGTCTATATAAACCGGATGGCTCTAGTCCGTAGGACAACAACAACAACAACCATTACAATCATACCATAGGCTAGCTTCTAGGGTTTAGCCTCCTTGATCTCGTGGTAGATCCACTCTTGTAAACATCCACAATATCAATATCAATCAAGCAGGACGTAGGGTTTTACCTCCATCAAGAGGGCCTGAACCTGGGTAAAACATTGTGTCCCTCGTCTCCTGTTACCATCCACCTAGACGCACAGTTCGGGACCCCCTACCCGAGATCCGCCGGTTTTGACACCGACATTGGTGCTTTCATTGAGAGTTCCTCTGTGCCGTCACCGATAGGAAGGATGCCTCCTCCCGTCTTCAAGGACGGTATTTTCGCCAAAGGAGCCTTGGCCGCCGGCCAAACTATCCGGCTAGGTGGTTTTCTTATGACCGCCTGTCCGGCCACCGCTTCGACAATGACCTCTCAAGTCGTCAAAAGAAATCTTCACGTCAGCTCGGAATTCGCCGAGCGGCTGGATCCAATAGAGCTCTCGTCCGTAAACGGGCTCTTGGATCGCATCGCCGCCCTGGGAGTCGCTACAGACTACAATCAGATTGGGCTTAAAACCGATCTAAGAGAGATTAACTCTCCCCAGGTCACCCACCACGTTGTAGTGGTAGAGGAACAATGCGTAGACTCTTCTCCTTATTGAAAACTAGTCATGTCCGGGCTCCCGAACCCCCCATGCCGGATTCCCGCGGAGGGACGGACTTCGATCAAGCACTGAACTTAAAGTCAGGCATCGGACCAGACTCGTTGGACAACGTCCAACAATCCAAGCTTCCAAATTTGGAAACTACTCGGCCTTCGAGCCTTGAGATGGGTAGGGTTCCGGACTTAATTCCACCCACCCGCCCAGACATATGCGATCTATCTCTAATCCGGCAAGAGCCCACCGAGACAGTACACCACTACTGGGCTAGATTCCTCCTGGTTATGGACAGGATAAAGGACTGCCGAGAGGAAAACGCAATCTCAATTTTTTTCAATAATTGCACGGACGAGGGAATCTTGAACGCCGTCAGCCGTCGTGAAATTACACGGTTCGCCGACCTGGCGTCCATAGTACGAAAGTACTGTGCGATGGAGAGTTTCCGGACAACCAAAAATAAGTTTTGGGACAATCCGGCCCCGAATACAACCCTAGTCCGCAACAAAAGGGTGCATTACACTCAGGCACCAGATACAAAAACCAAAAAGAAAAAACCCCAAAAAGGGCATGGAACCGTACTGGAGGGATGGCTTAGCGGACCCTGTAAAATTCACAGTACAGAGGGCGCTGTCCCAACACACAGCCTTCGAGCATGTTGGATATTACGGCAGGTGGCCAAAAGTGGAGAGGAGCTTCTAGCCCCGGAAAACCACTCCAACAACATCGGTATGGTATCAACAGTCTTAGAGACTTTCGCATCAAATAATATGCATAAACAAACAATCCGCAGCCTCGCCGAAGTCTATCAAGTAGCAACAACCAATCCATGGAGTGACACAGCCATCACCTTCAACGCCAGCGACAAACCTAAATTCTGAACAACCCAAGCTCCAGCCGCACTGGTACTTAGTCCAATAGTGGACGGCTTTCGACTTACAGAAGTCCTCATGGATGGCGGCAGCGGATTAAACCTCGTCTACGAGGAAACCCTTCAAAAAATGGAAATAGACTGGAGCCGCATTGAGCGAAGCAGCACAACCTTTAGAGGAATAATCCCTAGCCGGGAGGCGCGCTGCACAGGAAAAATCACACTCGATGTGGTATTCGGCTCGCCGGACAATTACAGATCCGAAGAAGTCACGTTCCAAGTGGCCCTGTTCAATAGCGGATATCACGCTATATTAGGACGAGAGGCATTCACAATTTTTCAAGCCGTACCCCATTACGGGTACATGAAGCTCAAATTGCCTGGGCCCGGCGGAGTAATCACTCTCGTTAGTGATCCGGACATAGCACTCCGCGCCGAAAACAAGACAGCCGCATTAGCCTTAGAGGCACTATCCGAAGCCCTAGCGGCAGAGGAACTCACCGCGCTGCGCTCTACGGTGAATAGGGACGACGTGATACTCGATAAGAGATCCAAGTCCACCTCCTTTAAACCAGCAGATGAAATAGTAAAATTCCAGGTCCACCCAACGGACCCGACAAAGACGGCCTCCATCGGGGCACAATTGAACCCTGATGTAGACGCCGCACTGCGAGAATTCCTTCGGGAAAATTGGGACATTTTTGCCTGGCACCCCTCGGATATGCCCGGAATCCCACGCAGATTGGCAGAACACAGCCTAAACATCCTAAAAGGATTCAAGCCAGTCAAACAGGCTCTTCGACGATTTTCCGAACCCAAAAGACAGGCAAGGGGAGAAGAGCTAGCCAAACTATTGGAAGCCGGATTCATCAGAGACATCAAACATCCGGATTGGCTAGCAAACCTGGTAATGGTACGAAAGAAGGACAAATCCTGGCTCCTATGTGTCGATTTCAAAGACCTAAACAAAGCCTGCCCAAAAGATCCCTTCCCCCTCCCCCGCATCGACCAAATCATCGATGCCACTGCAGGGAACGATTCATTGTGCTTCCTGTATGCATACTCCGGCTATCATCAAATCAAGATGACAGAAGCGGATCAAGCCGCAACGGCATTCATTACTCCATATGGACCATTCTGCTTCAACACGATGCCCTTCGGACTTAAAAATGCCGGCGCAACATATCAGCGCATGATTCAGACATGTCTAGCTACCCAGATCGGCAAAACAGTAGAGGCATACGTAGACGACGTAGTCGTCAAAACTAAACACGTCAAAACTCTAGTAGACGACTTGAGGCTCACATTCGACAACCTCAGAGCATATGACATCAAGCTGAATCCGGAAAAATGCGTTTTCGGCGTACCAGCTGGAAAGCTGCTGGGCTTCATCATATCCGGTAGAGGAATTGAAGCAAACCCAACCAAGATCCGAGCTCTGTCACAACTAGATATCCCAAAAGACCTCAAGCAAATACAAAAATTGACTGGATGCATGGCGGCTCTAAGCCGCTTTATCTCCCATCTAGGAGAAAAGGCATTGCCCCTCTATTGCCTCCGTAGGCGCACCGAACACTTCGAGTGGGCGGATGCTGCCACCGCCGGACTCGAAGAAATAAAGGCCATATTGGCACGGTCCTGGCTGCGCCCAACCTGGGCGAACCAATGTTGTTATACATCGTAGCAACGCATCAAGTTGTAAGCGCGGTACTCGTCGTCGAATGAGAGACAGAAGGGTATAAATTCCCTCTTCAAAAACCAGTATACCACGTATCCACTGTGTTAACCCCCTGCAAATCCCGTTACCCGCACTATCAGAAGATTGCATACGCGGTGTTCATGGCATCCCGGAAGCTCTGACACTACTTTCAAGAGTGTTCGATAACAGTGGCCTCTGAAGTACCACTTAACGACATTATAAACAACCGCGACGCGACGGGCAGGATTGCCAAATGGGCCATTGAGCTCTTACCATTTGATATAACTTACAAACCTCGGCGAGCTATAAAGTCACAAGTTTTGGCTGACTTTGTCGCTGAATGGACCGAAGCCGAACTCCCTAAAGAGTACGGCGCATACTCCAATTGGATTATGCACTTCGACGGCTCTAAAATGTTAGCCGGATTGGGGGCTGGCGTCGTATTGACGTCCCCGACCGGGGACACAGTCCAATACGTACTTCAGATAATGTACACGGACTCCAACAATGCAGCCGAATACGAGGCCCTTTTACATGGTCTACGGATGGCAATCTCCATGGGCATTCAACGCCTAGAGGTGCGCGGGGATTCAAACCTCGCAATATCCCAAATAAACGGAGACTTTGACGCCAAAGATCCGAAAATGGCAGCATATCGCAATGCTGTCCTAAAAATGTCAGCCCGGTTTGAAGGACTTGAATTCCATCACGTAGCCCGGGATAATAACCAAGCAGCTGACGTACTGGCACGCATCGGCGCAAAACGCGACACTGTCCCTCCTAACATCTTCCTGGAACGGCTCTTCAAGCCATCCGTACTATGGGAAGAGGAGTCCGGAAATAACAAACCGGAACAAGCCGCACCAACCGGCGATTCAGTCGATGACATAACACCTTCCGCCCACGACATAATGGCAGTAATTGCCCCGTGGACAGAACCATTCCTCGCCTACTTTCTTAGGCAGGAGCTTCCCGAAGACCAAAATGAGGCCCGCTGCATTGTCGGGCGATCTAAAGCCTACAAGGTCTATGAGGGAGAACTTTATAAGAAAAGCACAACCGGAGTCCTTCAAAGGTCTATCTCCGAAGAGGAAGGGCGAAACCTCCTGGCTGAAATTCATGCCGGACTAGGCGGACACCACGCCGCAGCTCGGGCCCTTGTAGGAAAGGCAGTCCGTACAGGATTTTATTGGCCGACGGCCCGAGCAGATGCTCAGGACTTAGTCCAAAGATGCGTCGGTTGTCAGCTCTTTGCTAATCAGAGCCATATGCCACCCACCGCCCTCAAAACTATACCCATTACCTGGTCGTTCGCGGTCTGGGGGCTTGACATGGTTGGACCACTTAAAGAGGGAACCCACAAGCATAGGTACCTATTGGTCATGGTGGATAAATTCACCAAATGGATAGAGGCCAAGCCAGTTAAAACGGTAGAGTCCGGACCAGTGATAGACTTTATATCCAGGGTAGTACACCATTATGGTGTCCCCCACAGCATCATCACCGATAACGACACGAACTTCACGGCCGATGAGGTTAAAACATGGTGCAAAAATATGGGCATCAAGCTCGATTACGCTTCAGTCTATCATCCTCAAACCAATGGTCAAGTGGAACGAGCAAATGGTCTAATAATGAGCGGCATCAAACCCAGACTAGTGCGGTCCCTTACGAAATCTAACACGCACTGGGTAGAGGAGCTCGACTCCGTACTCTGGGGGCTGTGGACAACGCCTAACCGTACTACCGGATTCACACCATTTTTTATGGTATACGATGCAGAAGCAGTTTTGCCCTGCGACATAATTCATGACTCACCTCGAGTGCGCATGTACGAAGAAAGAGAAGCCGAGTTGGATCGGCAGGACAACTTGGACGCATTGGAGGAAGAACGCGACGTCGCCAAGGCTCGTTCCACATTCTATCAGCAGCAGGCTCGAAGATACCAAAGCAGAGAAGTACGGGCCAAGACTTACAACGTTGGCGAACTGGTTCTACGCCTGCCGGACAAGAAAAAGGACAAGCTCAAGCCCAAATGGGACGGTGTCACGCCCAATATGCGACCCTTTCCAAAAGGAACTCGAAGGTCCCACCAAGGATAGACCCGCATATTGAAACGCTTTTGCAAGGTGGATATCATTACATCAACATTACATAATAGATGGGGATACATACATAAGGCATACAATGCCACTCGAATACAACATCACTATACATCAGAGCATCATCCGACTATGGATGAATCACAAACAGAAACTCAAACGACATCCACCCTGCTAGCCCAGGTTGCCGACCTGGAACCTATCCCCTGATCGAAGAAGCAGAAGAAGAACTCAACGCAAGCAAGCATCGCTCTCGCGTCATGATCATCGCATAACCTGTACCTGCAACTGTTGTTGTAGTAATCTGTGAGCCACGAGGACTCAGCAATCGCATTACCATGGGTATCAAGACTAGCAAAGCTTAAAGGGAAAGGAAGGGGTAAAGTCGTGAGGCTGCAGCAGCGACTAAGCATATATGGTGGCTAACATACGCAAATAAGAGCGAGAAGAGAACAAGCGGAATGGTCGTCAACTAGTAATGATCAAGAAGTGATCCTGAACTCCTACTTACGTCAAACAAAACCCAGAAACCGTGTTCACTTCCCGGACTCCGCCGAGAAGAGACCATCACGGCTACACACGCGGTTGATGCGTTTTAATTCGGATCTGGTGTCAAGTTATCTACAACCGGACATTAACAAATTCCCATCTGCCTATAATGCAGGCACGGCTTTCGAAAGATTATACCCAGCAAGGGTGTCCCAACTTAGCCCATGACAAGCTCTTGTGATCAACGAAGGAATAGACCTTCTCCCAGGAAGACCCGATCAGACTCGGAATCCCGGTTTACTAGACATTTCGACAATGGTAAAACAAGACCAGCAAAGCCGCCCGATGCGCCAACAATCCTGATAGGAGCTGCACATATCTCGTTCTCAGGGCAACACCGGATGAGACATCCTACGAGTAAAACCAAACCTCGAGTTTCCCCGAGGGGGCCCCGCAGTCTACTCGGTTCGGACCAACACTTAGACAAGCACTGGCCCGGGGGGGCTAAAATAAAGATGACCCTTGGGTTGGCCGACCCAAGGGAAAGGGTAGGTGGTGGTGAGGCAAATGGTAAAACCAAGGTTGGGCCTTGCTGGAGGAGTTTTATTCAAAGCAAACTGTCGAGGGGGTCCCATAAATCACCCGACCGCGTAAGGAACGCAAAATCCGGGAACATAGCACCGGTATGACGGAAACTAGGGCGGCAAGAGTGGAACAAAACACCAGGCATAAGGCCGAGTCTTCCACCCTTTACCAAGTATATAGATGCATTAATAAAATAAGAGATATTGTGATATCCCAACCAAAATCCTGTCCACCAGGGAGAAATCTTCAACTTCACCTGCAACTAGAAACGCTATAAGAGGGGCTGAGCAAAAGCGGTAACATAGACAATCAATGGTTTGCATAGGAAAGGTGTCAAAGGTTAGAGGTTCATGGCAATTTGGGATGGCTTGATAAACAGGTGATAGGTAGCGCAGCATAGCGATAGAACGAAGCAACTAGCATAGCAATGATAGTAGTGAGATCCAGGGTAGCGGTCATCTTGCCTGAGATCCCGCTAGGAAGAAGAACGAGTCCATGAAGAAGACAAGCGCAAGTAGTTGAACGAATCCTCACGAACGCAGCATTACCGGAACTAAGAAGCAACACCGGAAAGAAACAAACAACATGGTAAATGCACAAGCATAAACATGGCATGATGCACAAACAAGTATGATGCATGTCCGGTTTAATGAGGCATGGCATGGCAAAGTGCACAAACAATACTACAAATTAAGTGGAGCTCAATATGCAACGAGTTGCATATTGAAGAAACACCACATCAAATATTTAGTTCTCTCTCGTTTAATCTACAAAACAACATTAAAAGTTGTTAAACATGGCAAGAGGTGAAGCATAAGTAAACTAACTATTTAGGCAAGTTTAAATGAGGCCGGAACAACAACAACAATTTCCGGAAAATCCTCATATGCATATTTTGGGATTGGTACTGTTCTGTCTTAAACCACAATTTTAGAGTTGTTAAACAGCAAGTTAAGATGCACAAAGATGATCTACACAAGATTCTAGTCAAGTTACATATAAAGTTCATTAAGTTCGGAGCTACGGCCTAGAAGATATGAGCAATACAAGTTAAACATGGCATTGATGCGAAATGCACCCAAACATCAAGCAAACACCTCAAAACATGGACGCAACATGATAATATGAAGCTACATGCAAAATCAAGCAAGTTTCATATAGAGCACACTCAAAACGGAGCAACGGTTCAACACACACACATGAAACAAGTTTAAAGGACAAGCTGTCCAAAACAACGACTAGGCATATTGCAAGCATCAAAACTATATGCTACAGCACCCCAACATCATAACAAAAGGCATGGGCATGATGTACAGGTAAAGCAGTACAAAACATGAACACTGAGCTATTTCCAGAAATCACTAAAACATGCTCAAACACACATGGTAAGGTTGCAAGTTATAACAACTTCAGACTTGCAGAAAATAACATCATGATGCAATGTTCAGAGCTATCAAACAACATGTTACAGGAACTTATAATGGCAAACAAAGGCATGGCATGAATCTACTAATTGCATAGATCAAAAGTCCCTTACTGACCATAAGCCAAAAGGATCAGAAAATATAATGGCACCCACGTAAACATAGCAAGTTTTTATACATATTCAAACATGGCAGGAACTTAATTATGAAGGCGTGTAGATGAGCTTGTGCAACTCACTACAGAGCAAAACATGGCATGGAAAGGCACCCAACAGTAAGAAGGCATGTTTGTGAAGCTAAGAATGGCAAGAGCAAGGTCATAGGATGCATGGATCACTAGGAAAACACATGGGAACAACTGAACTTAATGTAAACAGGCTGACAACAACATTTTCAAGCAACTTTGGAGCAAGATATGAACAAGCTACAGAAACCTATAAATGCAACCAGGGGCATGGATGGATAGAGGATGACATTTAGTTCAAACATGTTTATAGAACATCTCCAGATTATGCATAGAATGATTAGTAGCAACATGTTTACATGGCATTAAAATTACAGCAGAACAGGGACTAAAATCAGCGTTAACACGATGCCTAGTTTGCATGCTTGTGCTAGTCACCACATTGATCACAAAAATACATGGCATACACCCCTGTAAAGATGGCATACCATAGTTCAAAACACATGTAGGAATCAACCTCATAGGATGCACACATCAATCATGGCAAAAATGACAAAAGAGCTCGTTCTGATAACAGACAGCAGAAAACATTATGAAGCACTTACAACGATGATTCAGGCATCTAGATGACCTCAAATGAAAATGATTCAATGAAATGAAATGATGTACTCTTCGAAAGGAACAATTCGACATATTATATGCGTAAAACGGAGCTACGGATTCAGAGATATCGCACGACGAACATGGCATAAAATTTACTGAAACTGGGGACAACATATTTCACGGAAAAAACAAGTGAGCGGGATATAGCAAAAATGCGCCCATGCGAGGAAGGGAGGGTTGCTCACCCTGGGCTTCAGCCCAAAACAAAGCTGCAGGCTGGGGGAGTCGGTGGCTGGCTGGGCCTGGCCTGGGGATTGGCCTCCCGTGCTCCTGCACGGGCAGGAGGCCATGGCGCGGTGGCGCGGTCCTCCGACGAGGCGAGGCCGGCGAGGGGAGGCCGGAGAGGCACGGATCTGGACGAGACCGACGAGGGGAGGCGGCGCTGGTGGCGGAGCGGGTGGCGGCGGAGGTCTCCGGGCGCGCGGATCTCGCGGATCGGCCGCGGGGAGGCAATGGGTGAGTCGGGCGCCGGCGGAACGGCGGCTCGCGGGCAGCGCAGGCGGGTCCACGCGCGGGACGGCGGCGCGGCTGAACAGGCAGGAG
>NC_057810.1:324421226-324440591 GCF_018294505.1 Triticum aestivum | reverse complement strand
CCGCAACGGGCTCCGCGGGCCGGCGGCTGCGGGGAAACCGGCGGGGCGACGTGGCGAAGTGGGATAGGAGGACAGCGGCGGCGGGCTGAGGTGGCGCGCTCTGATAGGCTGGGTTGACGTGGCTGTGGGGCGCGGACGTGTTCGGCGCACGAGGAGGGAGAGGGTTAGGGTTTCGTCTGCGATTTTGGGGGAGGGAGACTAATATATAGGTAGAGGGAGCTAGGAGAGTCCAAATGGAGCACGGTTTTCGCCCACGCGATCGTGATCGAACGACAGAGAGCATGGAGGGGAGTTAGATGGGCTTTGGGCCACTTTGGAAGGGGTGTTGGGCTGCAAAGAGAAGGAGGCTTTACGGTTACCCGGTTAACCGTTGGAGTATCAAACGACCTCCAAATGGCACGAAACTTGATAGGCGGTCTACCGGTGCTACACCAAGGCCGCTTGGCAAGGCTCGGGTCATTCCGGGAAAGTTTAATACTCACTCACGAAAATAGAGAAGAGGGGGACGCCGGAGGACATAGGAACGTCGGATTGCAAAACGGACAACAGGGAAAATGCTCGGATGCATGGGACGAACACGTATGCAAAATGAAATACACATGATGACATGATAAAATGCAACACGCAAGCAAATGACATGGCAACGGCGGCGAATAACTGGCTGACACCTGGCGCATCGGATCTAGGGCGTTACAGAGGGCCCCTTCATCATCGATCAAGTCCTGACCGGCGGAGCGTACCGTCTACGAAATGCATCGGATAACAGACTCGAGCCGAACCCATGGAACGCAGCCCGCCTCCGAAGATTCTATGCCTAGCGCCAGACTAAGAGTTCGTCCCTTCCCCCCGTCCAATTTTTTTTAACTCCAGTTGCCTTTTGTTTATCTTTTTCTTCTCAACACTATTCATCCAAGCCTTAAAGGGCCTACTTGCGCAACGTTCGCACACAACTGATGTGCTATCCGCACTCATTATACCTGGGGGCTTCTTTACTAGAAGCTTAATTATAAGGGCTTCATGCCCAGCACATGTGTCAAGCCTCCACATGTACCTTTTATTCACCATTATATGCATCGATATGACTTAAGTTTTGGCCAAGCTGGGTTGCCTGGCTCCTGTGCTTACCCCTACGTTCCCGATTGTTCGGCTAGGAGGTAAAGGGAGCACCTCTGCGATTGCTACTGCCGGGTCAGCCGGATGTGTACCTCAGACTGGGTGAAGCCGAAAGCTAGCGTTCTTAAGGGAATATTCGGTCGGTGACTTAAAAGATGATTTTTTATCTACCTATTTATCTGCCCCTAGATGTTTTTCTGCTTTTTTCGTAGTCCGGACATGCACTTTAGGGCATGCCACCGCCAGAGGAAAGGAACCCTTAACGGAACTATTCTCCCTGGAAGATGTTTCTTACTACCCATGTAATATAACATAACTAGTTGGGCACTTGTTTGATAAAGCACTAATGACCCCTACGCCTGGTCTCCATGCATACCCTGGTTGTTTCATAACCGAGAAGGTATTCAGACACACTCCGGACTCTAGGGTCCCGAGGTCGAAGCAAAAAGGTCGGCAAAGACAAACGATCTACAATCCGGGAAGAAGGCATTTTACATGTCATTTTATAATACATTGTCAAATTGACTGATTGTATTCTTCCTCAATCCCATCTAACAGGTTGTCTAATTTACAGTCCTGTTGGGAGAATTTAGCGGCCAACTCTACTTGGCCGTATACTAAACTCACAGGGATCTCCTTCCCATCGGGCCCCACAGGTCCGACTTCGGCCATGTGGTTGGGATCTGCCTTCTTGTACCACGTCTTTACCATGGCCCAGGCCTCCCTGGCACCTTGGCGGCAGGCCGAAATCTTCCATAAATGGAAGCGCTGCCACACTCCCTGAAGCTTCTCCGCAAGCTCCCCAAGACCCTCGGGTAAGGAGAAGGCTGGCCATAAAGCCTCGATGACACCGCTCATTGCCTGCCGAACTCGTTCGATCAGTTGCAACAATTCGGGAAGTTGGTCACCCGTTGATACGGGCATCTCCTCCGCAGGGCGACCTGTGAGCATACCTGCAGACATATTCTGTTAAATTGACATCCTCGCCAAACTCTTCTTTTCAAAAGAGTTCGCTCAAGCACTTACTATAGATGTCGCGACGAAGCCGCTGATTCTCCTTAACGGAGCCCGACAGCTCGGCCCGAACGCCTTTCAGCTCTTCTCCAAGCTGGGCATGGGAATCCTGTAGCTTGTTCCTTTCATGCTGCACCTTATGCAGCACCCTCTCGCCGGCCTTTAGTTGGCGCAGAAGTTCTTGCCTGTCCGGATCTTGTCTGGCAGCACCTGCAACGTCATTTTTTAGACTTGCGCACAGGCCAAACGCTACTCATCTTTCTAAAGTAATGCGTTACCAGGAGAGGTCCCTATGTTTCCTCCTGTGCCAGAAAGTGCGGCCTCAAGTTGGGCCTTGCACTCTTGCAGCTCCTGAGACAGTTGGGTAATCTTCTCGGTAAGATCCTACGTTTCATATGATCCTTAAATCAGTTCATATAAGTACTTTAAGTCTCGGGGGCTACCGGCATATACAACTATTAAATTCTCTTACCCGTATGTGTTTTACATGCTGCTCCATGGCTCTGGTAAAACCATCTTGAGCAGCACGAAGGTGCGCGTCCCCCGTGTTAAAGGCATTCAACGCCTCGGGGGAGAAGCACGCGTCACGAAATACTGTCTGGCGGCGCCTGTGATTCAGGGCACTCTCCACCTCAGACTTGGTGGCGGACAGTCTGTCGGCATCCTCCGTCGGAGGAACGTCCGGCTCGCGCCTTGCGCTCGCCTCCCCCTCTAGACCAGGTGCTGGAGCCTGGCCGGTAGAGGTTGGATTGGCAATCTCCACGCTCGTAGTCCGACGGACACTTTTTTCCCTACAAAACTCATGAGCACTCAAACGCTTCCTAGGAACGTTGCTCTAAATTATGAATTGTGAGCTACACCTTTGCGGCGATGTTTCAGTCCGCGCCGCGCTCCTCTTCCGCCTACTGGTCCAGACTGGCCTTTGTTGGCCAGCCACCGCGGGCTCGGCTTCTCGCCCTAGGGGCGCCTCCTGCACAGCGCCATCGTATACGGTGGTCAGAAATAAGCAAGGAAGGAATGACGGTGTCAGGACTTCGGTCGCAATCACCTGGGAAGCCGGATATAGTCCGGGATAGTCGGCCATGATGGCGACTAAAGCATTGTCCATGCTGAGCTGGTGGAACACCCCGTCGATTAGCTCCACCATTATGTCCGGATCCTCTTCGGAGGCCGGATCCCGGGATCTCTCTGGATCCTCGGGTTGCGGAGCTGGACTTAGCATGTCCTCCACGATCCGGCGCAGCTCCTGCGTCGAAAGAAGAACACAATATAAGAAACTTAAGCTTCAAAAAGCATGGGTCGGGCACGTAGAGTGTTCGCTTACCCAAGGCCGGGGATTATTCATGGAGAACCCATTTAATGGGTTTGTCCGAAGGAAATCCTCCTTCTCCCCCTTATACAGGCCGAACAGGATCGCCACCAGGTCTTCGGCCGAAACCGGCCCTTTGCGGCCATGACGGGTGGCATCGTCCTCCCCATTGAAATCCCACATGGGGTGGCCCCTGTATTGTAGTGGCTGCACCACCCGCATAATGCATGTTGCCATGACTCCAATCATGGTCAACCCGGAATGGGCCAGTAACCTTATTCGGCCCATCAAATAATGGACGCTCTTGTCTTCCTCCAGTTGGGGGCTCTGCGGACGCCAACTAAGGCATTTCTTCAAAGGAGCATTGCTGAACTCCGGGAGGCCGATCCGAACAGGGTCCGGCAGCGGAGCGTCTTCTATATAAAACCATTCCGAAGGCCAGTCTTTGGACGCCTTCTTAGGGGTTCCGGATGGATATCCGGTCCCGGCAACGCGCCATATTTCGGCGCCGCCCACTTGATATATGGACCCCTCGTGAGAGCGGGGTACAAGGCAGAACAACCTCTTCCACAACGCGAAGTGGGGCTCGACGCCCAGGAATAGCTCGCAAAGAGCTACGTAACCCGCAATATGCAAGATTGAGGCGGGCGTGAGGTGATGAATCTGGAGTCCGTAGAACTCCAGGAGCCCGCGGAGGAATGGATGTACAGGAAATCCGAGCCCCCTTATCAGATAGGGGACGAAGCATACCCGCTCCCCTTTGTTGGGATTTGGGGTAACCTCCTTTGTAGGTGGCCAGCCCGGCTCGAACCGGAACCATGAAGGCCGGAGGGAGATATCCCCCCGCTTGGAGCTTCACCAGCTCGTTGTGCGGAACAGAGCATCTCCTCCAATCTCCTGCAAAGGGCTGGGAGTGCGAGAAGAGGAGCCGCGTTGACGGTCCATGATGGAATGGATTCTTGGTCGAAAGCGCTCCGATGAGTATTTGCGGGAGGAAGATGGTGATTTGGATCTGGATTCTTGCCTCCCTTATAGGCAGATTATTCGCACAACTAGGGGGTAAAACATAAAAGACACCCTGGCTTTTCACATTCGCGTGACGCGTGGAAGAAGGCCATTATTGGGCGTGGAAGCCAAGACGCGCAACATTGATGAGGAAGCCGGACACTGTTCGGCGGGTACGAGGAACTTGAAGGAGAACCCGCCTTGCAACGCTGAAGACTACACACATGCTGGACTTATCGTCATTGAAGCCTGGTTCGGGGGCTACTGAGGGAGTCCTGGATTAGGGGGTGTCCGGATAGCCGGACTACCATCATCAGCCGAACTGTCATCGGCCGGACTATCATCATCGACCGGACTCCAAGACTATGAAGATACAAGATTGAAGACTTCGTCCCGAGTCCGGATGGGACTTTCCTTGGCGTGGAAGGCAAGCTTGGCGATACGGATATGTAGATCTCCTACCATTGTAACCGACTCTATGTAACCCTAGCCCTCTCCGGTGTCTATATAAACCGGATGGCTCTAGTCCGTAGGACAACAACAACAACAACCGTTACGATCATACCATAGGCTAGCTTCTAGGGTTTAGCCTCCTTGATCTCGTGGTAGATCCACTCTTGTAAACATCCACAATATCAATATCAATCAAGCAGGACGTAGGGTTTTACCTCCATCAAGAGGGCCCGAACCTGGGTAAAACATCATGTCCCTCGTCTCCTGTTACCATCCACCTAGACGCACAGTTCGGGACCCCCTACCCGAGATCCGCCGGTTTTGACACCGAGAATCAACTATTCTCATTTGACTCCTAAGTCAATATACTCATATATAGATGACCTAGTCATCGCAAATTGCTTGATAGATGCTAGAATGATTGGGCATGCTTTGCCACATATTTCATTTGTCATTTTATTATGTGAGCATGTTAGTTGCATATTTTACCCATTCAAGGACACCCACTTGTTGTTTTGGTTGTTTGGCTCTTTTTCTTTTGCCAAGTGGATGGACAAGAATGCCTAAGAACTTTCTCTAGCTATCTATGCTTTTCTCGTCTCAAACTCTATTCATGCTACATCACAAAGTTTGATCAAGTCAGATTCGAACCACCATGTGTGAGGAGCACTCGAAGTCCCCGATTCCTCATAGACTTAAACTTCCAAAACCTCTTTGTGCATTTCAGTCTGACTGAGACATCCATTTCGGTCAAACTGAGTTCACTCTGTTGATATAGGTTTTCATCTCGGTGCAACCGATTTGAACACTTCGGTCACACCGAGTTGCAGCAACCGCTTGCGATTCTGCAATCTCGGTGCCACCGAGTTGTTCCACTCGGTCACACCGACATGGTCGTGATATAAATACCCACGGGTGAGATTTTGGAAAATTCTTCAAAACCTCTCAGCCCGCACGTGTCCTGCTCTGCCTCCTCTGGTCTCCGGATCGCCTCCTCGGCGGCCTCCCGCCACTGGTTTCTGCTGCCGTTGACGGAATCTGCTCCGCCGTCACCGCCATAGCGAACACCCACCGGACTAGGGTATGTGTTCGACCCCTTGTGTTGTCCTTTTAACTCCGATTCCTAGCACGAGGACAATGCCATGATTCTTGCCATGAATGAAATCGATCTATCCAGCTAAATCTTCCTTAGGCTTAGTTTGATTCAAAAAAATTAGGGTTAGCTCTCCGCAGAACTCATCTCGGGCCGACCGAATCTTAGAAATTGGTCTCACCGATTTGGCTTATGCCATTGCACATGCGCTTTTTGGTCTGACCGAAAACTGCAAATTGGTGTGGCCGAGTTCAATACTCTATGAAACCCTAGCAATCTCAGTGCCACCGAACTGTGACTCGGTCTGACCGAGTTCACTAGTTTAGGTTCCAAATGTTGCTTCGGTATCACCGATTTTATCAATTCAGTAGCTCCAAGATCATTTCTGTAGAGAACTAAAACTAACTTTTTGACTCATTTGTTTTGACAAATCTCTATACTGTGTGATGCTCATCTACTCTACCTCATCTATAATCCATTCACAGGGTTTGCTGTCAGTTTGCCTGCCAAGATGTCTAACCAGAGTGACAGCTAGAATAGATCTGAACAGCAAGAACATATGAGTGAGGGCACTAGTCCATCAAGCAGCTATGATGAGGGCAGCAGGAGCACACCTAGTAACTTGGCCAAGGCAGCCACTAGAGCAAGGAAGAAGAGAACCTCATATTTTGAAGATGAAGATTATGTTGCAGCTGAGGATGAGGCCATCTCAAAGAGGAAAGTGGTGAAGAAGGAGTTTGGTGCTGCTGCATCTACAAAGCCTGGCATGAACAAGAAGGAAACAACTAGGAGAATCCCAACATCCAACCCAAGAAAGGTTGCCACAGGACAAACTATGAAATTCACAATAGAATCTGATGAAAGAGAGGCAGCTAGTGATGACAAGAAGAAGAAGAGGGAAAGAACCACTACTACTAAAGTTCTTGGAAAGTCAACTATGGTGAGAGATCCATCTGATGAGGAAGAGGGTGTTGCTCCAGCACCCAAGGCACAAAAGCTTATGGGAGATGCAATCAAGTCAGGGGCAGCTCCTAAGCCCAAACCTGCTCGCAAAGCTGCAGCTCCAGCCACCAAGTCTGCACCCAAGAGAAGCACAAGAAACATGCCTGCTGAGGAGAAGAACAAGGCCCCAGTGCCTGAAGCTGAAGCCCAAGTGCTGAGAAAGTTCAAACCAAAGATCCCAGACCACAATCACACATCCAGTGGCAGAGGACATGAGCATCAGGAAGGATGCAGGTCTAAGACTTTGGATGAAAAGTGACCCTTATGCTGTGAGAAGGAGAACTGCTATGGATTGCAGGTTCCACACTAAGGAACAACAAGACTTCTGTGAGACAATTCTGCTTGACTAGAAGCCAATTGTCTATGACATGAGATGGGTTAACTGGGCATTCATCAGAGAGAATGAAGATCCTTTCCCAGGTGTCTATTATAGCTTCAAGGCTTGTGGAGTGGACAAGTTTGTTGGCCAGAAGCTCACTAAGTGGAATGATGAGCTAATCATGCAATTCCACTCCACTACTCACTTCTATCCAGATGGTAGGATTGTATGGATGTCAGAAGGTACAAGGTACCAATCAACTGTTGATGAATGGGCCAAGTTGATAAATGCCCCAGCAGCTCATGAGGATGACTTGGATGTCTATGCCAAGAAGAAGAAAGACCACAACTCAATGGCAAGTATGTACAAAGAAATTCCTGATGATGCCCTGGAAACTCATAAGTTGGGCTCAGTGAAGTTTCTGTTGTCTTGTCTGCCTACAATCAACACCATCCTGAGGCATACTCTTTTGCCCAAGTCTGGAGATCATAGAATGATAAGAGGACATTCCATCAACTTGCTACACATTTTTTATGTCCCTCAGAAGTTCAATATGATGATTCTGATTGTGGAAACAATCAAGAGGACAACTGCAGATCAGAAGAGGTCTTGTGGGTATGCTCCACAAATTTAGGTGCTCATCAACTCAAAGATGGGCACAGGCACTTATTTGTTGGACAAGGAGCACTTACCTCTCAAGCCAGATTTTGAGGATAACACAGTTGTGATGGATGAGAATGAGCCTTTATTAGTGCAAGTACATGAGAAGAGAGCAAAAGAAAGGGCAGAGAAAGCTGCAAAGATGCCAAGTGCAGAAGAGGCATCTCAGGTGTTCCTAAAGAGCAAACAAGATCAACAAGAATTTCTGATCCAATCCACCTTGAGGATTGAGAAGGGCTTGGCCACCCTGACTCAGAATCAGGAGAGTTTGGAGAGAATCATTGAGCAAAAGTTCTATGATCTTGATGTCAATGTAACTGAGATTCAGTCAGTAGTAGAGCAGCTCCAGGAGGAAGCATAGGAGAAGAAAGGAAAGACAACAACAAATGTTTTTCAACGAGTGCATGTGCCATGAGGTCAGAGGTCTGATGTAGTGCCTGTTCCTGATACTAGAGCAACCACATCTACACCAGCAGCCACAGCTTCAATGCCACCTCTAGCAGCCACTCTACCAACTCCAGCTACATCAATAGAAGCCTGCGTCTTGGTAGTCATCTCTACACCACCTAATGAAGACCAAGCCTGAGAGACGCATAGCACTATACATATTTGAACTTTTTGGTAACTTGTTGCCAAAGGGGGAGAAATATGTATAGATCATAGTCTTCGAGAGAGAGAGTGTTGTGTTTTGTCTCTCTTGCACTTTATTTGGTTGAACTTTATTGTGTGTTTGCTTGATACATTATGTCCTTTTGTGAGATACTTGGATGATCATGTGGTTGATCATATGCTACTTTAATGTGTGCTTGAATGATATTATCCCGTATATTCATTTATGATCATTCACTTTGCTTGGTGATAAGTGCATGTTTTTCAATTGTTATCATTTTGAGCGCTCCACCAAGATGTATGTGACATGGAAGAGTGAACCATGATCCTAACAGATTGTGCATTTGCAGTCCAAAGCAAAGTTTAAATAATGCACAAATTTAGGGGGAGCTCTTGCTTATCACATACTTCTAAAAGAAACGATGCATTTCAATCTTGTTATCATTTGTCGAAGCTTTGATCTATATGTTGTCATCAATTACCAAAAAGGGGGAAATTGAAAGTGCAACTATCCCTGGGTGGTTTTGGTAATGATTAACAACATATTGTTGGGGAACGTAGTAATTTCAAAAAATTTCCTACGCACACGCAAGATCATGGTGATGATATAGCAATGAGGGGAGAGTGTTGTCTACGTACCCTCGTAGACCGAAGCGGAAGCGTTGACGCAACATAGAGGAAGTAGTCGTACGTCCTCCGGTTTAACCGATCCAAGTACCGTTACTCCGGCACCTCCGAGTTCTTGACACGCGTACAGCTCGATGACGCACCCTCGATCTCCGATCCAGCAGAGGCGTCGAGGGGGAGTTCCGTCAGCACGACGGTGTGGTGACGATCTTGATGTTCTCCTGTTGCAGGGCTTCGCCTAAGCACCGCTACAATATGACCGAGGTGTAATATCGTGGAGGCGGGCACCGCACACGGCTAAGGAATGATCAATGATCAACTTGTGTGTCCTAGGGTGCCCCCCTACCCCTGTATATAAAGGAGGGAGGGAGGAGGTGGCCGGCCCTAGGGGGGGCGCGCCATGAGGAGGGGGAAACCTACTCCAAGTAGGTTTCCCTCTCTTTTCCTTATCTTATTTGGAGGGGGAAGGAAAGAGTACTAGTATTAGGAAGTAGTACTAGTAGTAGTAATAGGAAGAGGGGGAAGGAGAAAGGAAAGGGGGGCCGGCCCCCCCTCCCCAATTCGGATTGGGCTTGGGGGGGCGCGCCCCCCTCCCTTGCTCCTTCTCTCTTCCTCCTACATGGGCCCAATAAGGCCCATATACCTCCCCGGGGGTTCCGGTAACCTCCCGGGGCTCCAAACTTCTCCGGAACCTTTCCGGTGTCCAAATATATCCGTCCAATATATCAATCTTTATGTCTCGACCATTTCGAGACTCCTCGTCATGTCCGTAATCATATCCGGGACTCCGAACAATCTTCGGTACATCAAAATACATAAACTCATAATATAACTGTCATCGAAACCTTAAGCGTGCGGACCCTACGGTTCAAGAACGATGTAGACATGACTGAGACACATCTCTGGTCAATAACCAATAGCGGGACCTGGATGCCCATATTGGTTCCTACATATTCTACGAAGATCTTTATCGGTCAAACCACATAACAACATACGTTGTTCCCTTTGTCATCGGTATGTTACTTGTCCGAGATTCGATCGTTGGTATCCAATACCTAGTTCAATCTCGTTATTGACAAGTCTCTTTACTCGTTCTGTAATACTTCATCTTATAACTAACTCATTAGTTACATGCTTGCAAGGCTTAGGTGATGAGCATTGCCGAGAGGGCCCAGAGATACCTCTCCGACAATCGGAGTGACTAAACCTAATCTCGAATTATGCTAACTCAACATGTACCTTCGGAGACACCTGTAGTACTCCTTTATAATCACCCAGTTACATTGTGACGTTTGGTAGTACCCAAAGTGTTCCTCCGGTAAACGGGAGTTACACAATTCTCATAGTTACAGGAACATGTATAAGTCATGAAGGAAGCAATAGCAGAATACTAAACGATCAAGTGCTAAGCTAACGGGATGGGTCATGTCAATCACCTCATTCTCCTAGTGATGTGATCCCTTTAATCAAATGACAACACATGTCAATGGTTAGGAAACATAACCATCTTTGATTAATGAGCTAGTCAAGTAGAGGCATACTAGTGACTATATGTTTGTCTATGTATTCACACATGTATCATGTTTCCGGTTAATACAATTCTAGCATGAATAATAAACATTTATCATGATATGAGGAAATAAATAATAACTTTATTATTGCCTCTAGGGCATATTTCCTTCAGTCTCCCACTTGCACTAGAGTCAATAATCTAGATTACATAGTAATGATTCTAACACCCATGGAGTCTTGGTGCTGATCATGTTTTGCTCGTGAGAGAGGCTTAGTCAACGGGTCTGCAACATTTAGATCCGTATGTATCTTGCAAATCTCTATGTCTCCCACTTGGACTTGGTCCCGAATGGAATTGAAGCGTCTCTTGATGTGCTTGGTCCTCTTGTGAAATCTGGATTCCTTTGCCAAGGCAATTGCACCAGTATTGTCACAGAAGATCTTCATTGGTCCCGATGCACTAGGTATGACACCTAGATCGGAAATGAACTCCTTCATCCAGACTCCTTCATTTGCTGCTTCAAAAGCAGCTATGTACTCCGCTTCACATGTAGATCCCGCCACGATGCTTTGTTTAGAACTGCACCAACTTACAGCTCCACCGTTTAATAAAAACACATATCCGGTCTGCGATTTAGAATCGTCTGGATCAGTGTCAAAGCTTGCATCGACGTAACCATTTACGACTAGCTCTTTGTCACCTCCATATACGAGAAACATATCCTTAGTCCTTTTCAGGTATTTCAGGATGTTCTTGACCGCTGTCTAGTGATCCACTCCTGGATTACTTTGGTACCTACCTGCCAAGCTTATTGCTAAGCATACGTCAGGTCTGGTACACATCATTGCATACATGATAGAGCCTATGACTGAAGCATAGGGAACATCTTTCATTTTCTCTCTATCTTCTGCTGTGGTCGGGCATTGAGTTTGACTCAACTTTACACCTTGTAGCACAGGCAAGAATCCTCTCTTTGCCTGATCCATTTTGAACTTTTTCAAAATTTTGTCAAGGTATGTACTTTGTGAAAGTCCTATTAAGCGTCTTGATCTATCTCTATAGATCTTGATGCCCAATATGTAAGCAGCTTCACCGAGGTCTTTCATAGAAAAACTTTTATTCAAGTATCCCTTTATGCTATCCAGAAATTCTATATCATTTCCAATTAATAATATGTCATCAACATATAAAACTAGAAATGCTACAGAGCTCCCACTCACTTTCTTGTAAATACAGGCTTCTCCAAAAGTCTGTATAAAACCATATGCTTTGATCACACTATCAAAACGTTTATTCCAACTCCGAGATGCTTGCACCAGTCCATAAATGGAAAGTTGATGCTTGCACACTTTGTCAGCACTTTTTGGATCAACAAAACCTTCAGGTTGCATCATATACAACTCTTCTTCTAGAAATCCATTCAAGAATGCAGTCTTGACATCCATTTGCCAAATTTCATAATCATGAAATGCAGCAATAGCCCACATGATTCGGACAGACTTAAGCATCTCTACGGGTGAGAAAGTCTCATCGTAGTCAACCCCTTGAACTTGTCGAAAACCTTTTGCAACAAGTCGAGCTTTGTAGACAGTAACATTACCATCAGCATCAGTCTTCTTCTTAAAGATCCATTTATTCTCAATGGCTTGCCGATCATCGGGCAAGTCAACCAAAGTCCATACTTTGTTTTCATACATGGATCCTATCTCAGATTTCATGGCCTCTAGCCATTTTGCGGAATCTGGGCTCATCATCGCTTCCTCATAGTTCGTAGGTTCATCATGGTCTAGTAACATGACTTCCAGAATAGGATTTCCGTACCACTCTGGTGCGGATCTTACTCTGGTAGACCTACGAGGTTCAGTAGAAACTTGATCTGAAGTTTCATGATCAATATCATTAGCTTCCTCACTAATTGGTGTAGTTGTCACAGGAACCGGTTCTTGTGATGAACTACTTTCCAATAAGGGAGTAGATACAGTTATCTCATCAAGTTCTACTTTCCTCCCACTCACTTCTTTCGAGAGAAACTCCTTCTCTAGAAAGGATCCAATTTTAGCAACGAAAATCTTGCCTTCAGATCTGTGATAGAAGGTGTACCCAATTGTCTCCTTTGGGTATCCTATGAAGATACATTTCTCCGATTTGGGTTCGAGTTTATCTGGTTGAAGTTTCTTCATATAAGCATCACAGCCCCAAACTTTGAGAAACGACAACTTTGGTTTCTTGCCAAACCACAGTTCATAAGGCGTCGTCTCAACGGATTTTGATGGTGCCCTATTTAACGTGAATGCGGCCGTCTCTAAAGCATAACCCCAAAACGATAGAGGTAAATCGGTAAGAGACATCATAGATCGCACCATATCAAGTAAAGTACGATTACGACGTTCGGACACACCATTTCGCTGTGGTGTTCCAGGTGGCGTGAGTTGCGAAACTATTCCACATTGTTTCAAATGTAAACCAAACTCGTAACTCAAATATTCTCCTCCACGATCAGATTGTAGAAACTTTATTTTCTTGTTACGATGATTTTCTACTTCACTCTGAAATTCTTTGAACTTTTCAAATGTTTCAGACTTGTGCTTCATCAAGTAGATATACCCATATCTTCTCAAATCATCTGTGAAGGTGAGGAAATAACGATATCCGCCACGAGCCTCAACATTCATCGGACCACATACATCTGTATGTATGATTTCCAACAAATCTATTGCTCTCTCCATAGATCCGGAGAACGGTGTTTTGGTCATCTTGCCCATGAGGCACGGTTCGCAAGTACCAAGTGATTCATAATCAAGTGATTCCAGAAGTCCATCAGTATGGAGTTTCTTCATGCGTTTTACACCGATATGACCTAAACGGCAGTGCCACAAATATGTTGCACTATCATTATCAACTCTGCATCTTTTGGCTTCAACATTATGAATATGTGTATCACTACTATCGAGATTTAATAAAAAATAGACCACTCTTCAAGGGTGCATGACCATAAAAGATATTACTCATATAAATAGAACAACCATTATTCTCTGATTTAAATGAATAACCGTCTCGCATCAAACAAGATCCAGATATAATGTTCATGCTCAACGCAGGCACCAAATAACAATTATTTAGGTCTAAAACTAATCCCGATGGTAGATGTAGAGGTAGCGTGCCGACCGCGATCACATCGACTTTGGAACCATTTCCCACGCGTATCGTCACCTCGTCCTTAGCTAATCTTCGCTTAATCCGTAGTCCCTGTTTCGAGTTGCAAATGTTAGCAACAGAACCAGTATCAAATACCCAGGTGCTACTGCGAGCATTAGTAAGGTACACATCAATAACATGTATATCACATATACCTTTGTTCACTTTGCCATCCTTCTTATCCGCCAAATACTTGGGGCAGTTCCGCTTCCAGTGTCCAGTCTGCTTGCAGTAGAAGCACTCAGTTTCAGGCTTAGGTCCGGACTTGGGTTTCTTCACTTGAGCGGCAACTTGCTTGCCGTTCCTTTTGAAGTTCCCCTTCTTCTTCCCTTTGCCCCTTTTCTTGAAACCAGTGGTCTTGTTGACCATCAACACTTGATGCTCCTTTTTGATTTCTACCTCCGCGGCTTTCAGCACCGCGAAGAGCTCGGGAATAGTCTTGTTCATCCCTTGCATATTATAGTTCATCACAAAGCTCTTGTAGCTTGGTGGCAGTGATTGGAGAATTCTGTCAATGACGCTATCATCCGGAAGATTAACTCCCAGTTGAATCAAGTGATTATTATACCCAGACATTTTGAGTATATGCTCACTGACAGAACTGTTCTCCTCCATCTTGCAGCTGTAGAACTTATTGGAGACTTCATATCTCTCAATCCGGGCATTTGCTTGAAATATTAACTTCAACTCCTGGAACATCTCATATGCCCCATGACGTTCAAAACGTCGTTGAAGACCCGGTTCTAAGCCGTAAAGCATGGCACACTGAACTATAGAGTAGTCATCAGCTTTGCTCTGCTAGACGTTCTTAACGTCGTCAGTTGCATCAGCAGCAGGCCTGGCACCCAGCGGTGCTTCCAGGACGTAACTTTTTTGTGCAGCAATGAGGATAATCCTCAGGTTACGGACCCAATCCGTGTAATTGCTACCATCATCTTTCAACTTTGCTTTCTCAAGGAACGCATTAAAATTCAACGGAACAATAGCACGAGCCATCTATCTACATACAAACATAGACAAGCAAAATACTATCAGGTACTAAGTTCATGATAAATTTAAGTTCAATTAATCATATTACTAAAGAACTCCCACTTAGACAGACATCTCTCTAGTCATCTAAGTGATTACGTGATCCAAATCAACTAAACCATGTCCGATCATCACCTGAGATGGAGTAGTTTCAATGGTGAACATCTCTATGTTGATCATATCTACTATATGATTCACGCTCGACCTTTCGGTCCCCGTGTTCCGAGGCCATATCTGTATATGCTAGGCTCGTCAAGTATAACCTGAGTATTCCGCGTGTGCAACTGTTTTGCACCCGTTGTATTTGAACGTAGAGCCTATCACACCCGATCATCACGTGGTGTCTCAGCATGAAGAACTTTTGCAACGGTGCATACTCAGGGAGAACACTTCTTGATAATTAGTGAGAGATCATCTTAAAATGCTACCGTCAAACAAAGCAAGATAAGATGCATAAAGGATAAACATCACATGCAATCAATATAAGTGATATGATATGGCCATCATCATCTTGTGCTTGTGATCTCCATCTTCGAAGCACCGTCGTGATCACCATCGTCACCGGCGCGACACCTTGATCTCCATCGTAGCATCGTTGTCGTTACGCCATCTATTGCTTCTACGACTATCGCTACCGCTTAGTGATAAAGTAAAGCAATTACATGGCGTTTGCATTTCATACAATAAAGCGACAACCATATGGCTCCTGCCAGTTGCCGATAACTTCGGTTACAAAACATGATCATCTCATACAATAAAATATAGCATCATGTCTTGGCCATATCACATCACAACATGCCCTGCAAAAATAAGTTAGACGTCCTCTACTTTGTTGTTGCAAATTTTACGTGGCTGCTACGGGCTTAAGCAAGAAACAATCTCACCTATGCATCAAAACCACAACGATAGTTTGTCAAATAGACTCCGTTTTAACCTTCACAAGGACCGGGCGTAGCCACACTCGGTTCAACTAAAGTGAGAGAGACAGACACCCGCCAGCCACCTTTAAGCACGAGTGCTCATAACGGTGAAACCAGTCTCGCATAAGCGTACGCGTAATGTCGGTCCAGGCCGCTTCATCTCACAATACCGCTGAACCAAAGTATGACATGCTGGTAGGCAGTATGACTTATATCGTCCACAACTCACTTGTGTTCTACTCGTGCATATAACATCAACGCATAAAACCTAGGCTCGGATGCCACTGTTGGGGAACGTAGTAATTTCAAAAAATTTCCTACGCACACGCAAGATCATGGTGATGATATAGCAACGAGGGGAGAGTGTTGTCTACGTACCCTCGTAGACCGAAGCGGAAGCGTTGACGCAACGTAGAGGAAGTAGTCGTACGTCCTCCGGTTTAACCGATCCAAGTACCGTTACTCCGGCACCTCCGAGTTCTTGACACGCGTACAGCTCGATGACGCACCCTCGATCTCCGATCCAGCAGACGCGCCGAGGGGGAGTTCCATCAGCACGACGGCGTGGTGACGATCTTGATGTTCTCCTGTTGCAGGGCTTCGCCTAAGCACCGCTACAATATGACCGAGGTGTAATATCGTGGAGGGGGGCACCGCACACGGCTAAGGAACGATCAATGATCAACTTGTGTGTCCTAGGGTGCCCCCCTACCCCCGTATATAAAGGAGGGAGGGAGGAGGTGGCCGGCCCTAGGGGGGGGGGCGCCATGAGGAGGGGGAAACCTACTCCAAGTAGGTTTCCCTCTCTTTTCCTTATCTTATTTGGAGGGGGAAGGAAAGAGTACTAGTATTAGGAAGTAGTACTAGTAGTAGTAATAGGAAGAGGGGGAAGGAGAAAGGAAAGGGGGGGCCGGCCCCCCTCCCCAATTCGGATTGGGCTTGGGGGGGCGCGCCCGCCTCCCTTGCTCCTTCTCTCTTCCTCCTACATGGGCCCAATAAGGCCCATATACCTCCCGGGGGGTTCCGGTAACCTCCCGGGGCTCCAAACTTCTCCGGAACCTTTCCGGTGTCCAAATATATCCGTCCAATATATCAATCTTTATGTCTCGACCATTTCGAGACTCCTCGTCATGTCCGTAATCATATCCGGGACTCCGAACAACCTTCGGTACATCAAAATACATAAACTCATAATATAACTGTCATCGAAACCTTAAGCGTGCGGACCCTACGGTTCGAGAACGATGTAGACATGACTGAGACACATCTCTGGTCAATAACCAATAGCGGGACTTGGATGCCCATATTGGTTCCTACATATTCTACGAAGATCTTTATCGGTCAAACCGCATAACAACATACGTTGTTCCCTTTGTCATCGGTATGTTACTTGTCCGAGATTCGATCGTTGGTATCCAATACCTAGTTCAATCTGGTTATCGACAAGTCTCTTTACTCGTTCTGTAATACTTCATCTTATAACTAACTCATTAGTTACATGCTTGCAAGGCTTAGGTGATGAGCATTGCCGAGAGGGCCCAGAGATACCTCTCCGACAATCGGAGTGACAAAACCTAATCTCGAATTATGCTAACTCAACATATACCTTTGGAGACACCTGTAGTACTCCTTTATAATCACCCAGTTACGTTGTGACGTTTGGTAGTACCCAAAGTGTTCCTCCGGTAAACGGGAGTTACACAATTCTCATAGTTACAGGAACATGTATAAGTCATGAAGGAAGCAATAGCAGAATACTAAACGATCAAGTGCTAAGCTAACGGGATGGGTCATGTCAATCACCTCATTCTCCTAGTGATGTGATCCCATTAATCAAATGACAACACATGTCAATGGTTAGGAAACATAACCATCTTTGATTAATGAGCTAGTCAAGTAGAGGCATACTAGTGACTATATGTTTGTCTATGTATTCACACATGTATCATGTTTCCGGTTAATACAATTCTAGCATGAATAATAAACATTTATCATGATATGAGGAAATAAATAATAACTTTATTATTGCCTCTAGGGCATATTTCCTTCACATATAGCTCATTGAACTAATGCTATTTCAAGATAAATATTTCAAGAAAGTTCAATGATTGGCATGGCATGGATTAGGAATGTGGACCCCTCAAAATGCTAAGGACAAAGGAATGGCTCAAGCTCTAAAGTTCAAGACTCTACATTTTCTATTTCAGTGATCCAAGATCACATTGAGTCCATAGGAAAGCCAATACTGTTAAAAGGGGATGAGGTGTTGCTTAATGGCTTGCTTGCTCAAAATGCTTAGTGATATGCTCCAAAAGCCGTGAACCAGTTTCTCATATCCATATGTCCCAAACCAAAAGTCAAACTCGGCCCCACCGATTTGATCTATCCGGCGCCACCGAGTTCTTTTGACATAGCCACTGCCAGAAACCCTAGTCACTTCGGTCTAACAGATAGGGATCTCGGTCTCACTGAGACGGGATTGCAAACTCCCTGTTTTCCTTCATAACGTTTTGGTCTAACCGAGATGAGCGATCGGTCCCATCGAGTTTGCAATGCAAACTCCCTATTTCCATTTCATAACGTTTCGGTCCCACCGAGACGAGCGAATCTGTCCCACCGAGTTTGCGTGACCAACTCCCTAGTTTGCTTATTACCAAAGTCAGTCCAACCAAGTTTGTGTAATCGGTCAAACCAAGATTACGTTATGCCCTAATCCTAATGATATCGGTCCCAGCGGGTTGACCTGTCGGTCCCACTGAAATGACTAACGGTCACATTATGAACTAAATCGGTCCGACCGAGTTTTCTGATTTGGTCCCACCGAGTTTGGTAAATTGTGTGTAACAGTTAGATTTTGTGTGGAGGCTATATATACCACTCCACCCTCTCCTCATTCGTGAGGGAATCCATCAGAACGTGCCTACACTTCCAGCATTCATTTTTTGAGAGAGAACCACCTACTCATGTGTTGAGGCCAAGATATTCCAATCCAACCATATGAATCTTGATCTCTAGCCTTCCCCAAGTTGCTTTCCACTCAAGTCTTTCCACCAAATCCAATCCTATGAGAGAGAGTTGAGTGTTGGGGAGACTATCATTTGAAGCACAAGAGCAAGGAGTTCATCAACAACACCATATATTACCTTTTGGAGAGTGGTGTCTCCCAGATTGGTTAGGTGTCACTTGGGAGCCTCCGACAAGATTGTGAAGTTGAACCAAGGAGTTTGTAAGGGCAAGGAGATCACCTACTTCATGAAGATCTACCCTAGTGAGGCAAGTCCTTCATGGGCGATGGCCATGGTGGGATAGACAAGGTTGCTTCTTCGTGGAGCCTTTGTAGGTGGAGCGCTCCGTGGACTCGCACAGCCGTTACCCTTTGTGGGTTGAAGTCTCCATCAACGTGGATGTACAATAGCACCATCTATCGGAACCATGCCAAAAACATCCGTGTATCGAATTGCGTTTGCACACTCCAATCCCATCCCTTTACTTTCTTTCAAGTAG